>NW_028254135.1:0-234200 GCF_964263255.1 Lissotriton vulgaris
TGCAGGCCTCTGCCCTCTCTCTCTCTCTATCTCTCTCTCTCCACCCTCCTCTCTGCTGGCCTCTGCCCTCTCTCTCTCTCTCTCTCTCTTTCTCTCTCTCTCTTCCCCCCTCCTCTCTGCTGGCCTCTGCCCTCTCTCTCTCTCTCTCTCTCTCTCTTTCTCTCTCCCTCTCTCTCACTCTCTCTCTCTCTCTCTCTCCCCCCCTCCTCTCTGCTGGCCTCTGACCTCTCTCTCTCTCTCTCTCTCTCTTTCTCCCCTCTCCTCTCTGCTGGCCTCTGCCCCCTCTCTCTCTCTCTCCTCTCTCTCTCCCTGTATCACTCTCTCTCACTCTCTCTCCCTCTCTCTCTAGCACTCTCTCTCTCTCTCTTTCTCACTCTCTCTCTGTCCCTCTCTCTCTCCCTCTCTCTCTGTCTCGCTCTCCCTCCCTCTCTCTCTCTCTCGCTCTATCACTCTCTCTCCCTCTCTCTTTCTCCTCTCTCTCTCTCTCTCTCTCTCGCTCTCTCTGTCTCACTCTCTCTCACTCTCTCTCTCTCTCTCACTCACTCTCTCTCTCTCTCTTTCTCTCTTCCCCTCTCTCTCTGTCTCGCTCTCCCTCTCTCTCTCTCTCTGTCTCTCTGTCTCTCTGTCTCATTCTCTCTCACGCTCTCTCTCTCTCTCACTCTCTCTCCGCCCCCCCCTCTCTCTCTCTCTCTCTCTCTCTCTGTCTCATTCTCTCTCACGCTCTCTCTCTCTCACTCTCTCTCCGCCCCCCCCCTCTCTCTCTCTCTCTCTCTCTCTCTATCCCTCTCTCTCTGTTTCTCTATCCCTCCCTCTCTCTCTCCGTCTCGATCTTTGTCTCTCTCTCCCTCTCTCTCCTTCTATCTCTCTCTTTCACACACACACATACATGTTCTTTCTTTCTCTAACTCGGTTTCTCTAACTATGTTTCTTTTTTCTCTGTGTATTATTGTATTTCTTGTTTACTCTTTCTTGCGCCGTTTCTCACGTGCCTGTCTGTTTCAAGCGTTCTCCTCTCTATGTATCTTTCACTCACTCCTCCGCCGATCGCCTCTTTCTCTTTCTCTTAAGGTTCCTCGCCCCCCTCCCCCCCCCCCGCTTCTCCCCCTCTCTCTCTCTCTTTCTCTCTCCATCTCTGCACCTTACGACTCCCGCCCAAGACTTGCCTCCTCATCCTGCCCCAGTGTCCTCCCCCCCCCCCTCCGCCTCGCCTCTCCATTCGGTCCCCATGAATGTCAACATATGGTGTTCTTGGCGCGGGCCCCGGGAGGGGCCATTGGTGGGTAATGGTTCGTGTAAGGCGGACATCTATCACTGCGATTCATTATTAAAACACACAAGGCGGAGATCAGAGCCAGGGGGTGCCCCCGGGGCCCCTGCGCGGGCTCATGGCATTCCCGGCCCAGGAATCATTAATCCAGTCTCGGGGCACGCGCGGTGAGGGGGGGCTGCGAGGCCTGACATGTCTCCTTTAACTCAAATGGAGGGGAAAGAGGAAAATTCACTTATCACCCTAAATTATTCATCACTCCTCGCCCTCCCCGACTCTTCATTTCAAGCCCAGACTTAAACAAATTATCAAGATGGAGAGAGGGAGCCCAAGTATTAAAAGTGGGGTTTAAGTCAGCAATAAATAAAAAATGGAGGGAAGAAGGGGGGGATTCAGAAAGGCGCTCGCGCCAAGGCCGATGCGCCATGGAGAGGTTCATGGCCTGCAAGGTACAGAGGGAACTGGAGTAATGAGAAATAGTCCTCTTGGGACGCTCACTTCAACATGGCCGCTGGGGCCTGGCGACTGTAGCAAGTTAGCGGTCCTGCTGCTCGCACACCGCGCGGATGTAATTGTAGTACATCTTCTGGCCAGGCGTGGCCAGACGGGAGCAAATCAAATAAAAGGGGGTGGACCGCTCGACGTCACACTTCGACACCAGCATTGTGTGCGTATGCCTTGTGTGTCCGGGAGCAGTGAATAATTTGGCAGTGCAACACTGCCGACGAGGGTGCGGCCAAGACCGCACACCCTACACCGCAACCTAACAGTGACACCTCAAGCATCGGCGCGGCGACCGAGTTGATTCTAGCACCACCGCCGCACCAGAGCGGAAGACAAATCGGATGCTGCCAGCTCTCCTCCATCCAGTCAACATGATAGAGGTCAAGTGCAGTGGCCGTACGGCCTCTCCTCACCAGTGTTTGCTCTAAGAGTGCCAGGCCCCCAGGGCCGGCTTTAGGGCAGTGCGACTGGTGCGGTCGCATTGGGTGCCGACCTGTGGAGGGGGGCGCTGTGACCTCAGGGGGCGCTGTGTTTAGCAATATCTTATGATGGGAGAGATAAGGGGCACTTTTGCAGGTGGTAAGGAGAGAATCCGAAGAGGTGGTCATGGGATGTGGGGGCGCCAAAAGTGATTGTCGCACAGGGTGCATCAGTGCTAAAGCCGGCCCTACTGGCCCCACCTGTCTCTCTGCAACATGCGCTACCCCAGCGGGAAATGGCAAATGATATCCACACCACGCCCAACTTTCCCCAAGCGCTCTGTCGGATTGAGCCACCACACAGCCACTCAAACAAGAAGTGGCTGATACAAGAAAGAAAGAAACAAAAAACAAAACACATGCGAAGAAATAAAGAGATAACAGTAAAAACTGTTTAAATTCATGGAACAGAGACAAACAAATATTTGTCAGGACACTATTGAGCAAACACCCCCAGTCATAGTCAGGCTTCAGGAAAGTGACACAGCCTACCAGGTGCCTCCCCGTCAAACTGCACACCATCACCAGGGAAGCCGCAGGAACACGCAGTACGTGGCACCCATCAGTGGACATTCAATGCCTAGGCCTCCAATCTAAAGCCCAGAGCAGGTCCAGCATAGGGGACGAGGACCAACCCCACCGGCCAAACCCCAGGCAGCATGCCCTCACAGGGGTGTTGCCACCAGTTAGGGAACTGGCTGAACCCACAACAGCATCCCTGAGATAGAAAATATGGCTTGGGCGCTCGAGAACTCCTTCTGTGTCTCGAGGGAGACATATGATACAGTTAAAAGATCACTACTCCTCCACCACGCGGGAGAAGAAATTTACAATTTGTTCAAACACCTATCCAACACGGGACCAAACAGACTATAGCGCAGCCGTAAGGGCACTTAATGCCCACTTTGATCCCCAGCTAAACCCTGACTTTGGAAGGTTTACACTACGTCGCGGTGGCCAACGAGAAGAAGAATCCATGGACACTTATTACACTTGGTTACGCGAACAAGCGAGCACGTGCACAGTGGACGGCGAGCTAAAGGAAATTCTCGATTGACTCATACAAGGATGTCGAAGTAAAACCTTGCGAGTACTAATCCTGCGCCAACCAAACATCAGTCTTGACGACATCCTGATCCTAGCACGATCGCACGATTTGTCCACCACCCGTGCCCCTGAAATAGATCTAGCCATTACACAATCTCTAGAAATTCCCGCATATGTCAAAACGGAGCGAGCGATGCGTTCCGGACCAAGAGCCGAGGAGACATAACCAAAGGAGGTCTGACCCAGCCTAGTAAGCTACGTTGTGGGTACTGCAGCCGTGAAGAACAACCGGTCAACAAGTGTCCAGTACAAGACTGCACTTGCCAAAACTGGGGAATCCAGAACCACTTTGCAACAGTTTGCAGGAAGAGGCTCAGAGGCAAAGTCCCCAGAATCAATCGCCACCAACCAGGCGGGTGCACAAGCTATCTCTCATGCACCTGGCGCGTCAAGGTGATGCCAAACCATCAGCAATACAGAGCCGGCGCTTGGAAGCCTCCTCCCACGAAGAAGAGGAAGAAGAAGATACGTTCCTCATCTCATTCACAAGGGAACTAAATTGCCACAGGAGGCCACAGCACACACGTGTTGTCCGAATAGCAGAGTCAGAAGTGAAAGCAGTAATCAACATCAGGGCCTCTGTCAATGTAATGGGAGTATACCACCGCATGAGGCCCAAACCCCTCCTGGTACCACCCCACACCAAATCTTCACATTTGGAAGTCAGATGCCACTACCCTTCCACGGATGGAACCCCAAGCTCGAGAAATATTGGGTATTAAGTATACCTCTCTTAGTACAAATACATCCCTGAGCTCTTCTCTTTCAGTGAGGGGGCTGTAGCCCGTATCGTTCGTGACTAGGCATCACATTGAGTAGGTTACCCAATGACGAAGCATGCCACCTTTGGTGGGTGAGGGAAACCGCTCTATAAAAGGGACTCTTAGGTAAGAGTGTTTTCCCAGCTAGGCTAATAATGTTCATAAGCCCAAGGGTTCATATTTGTGTTTTGAAAACCTTTGATTGACCCTGAATTTCCACCAGAATTCGTCTAGACTGGAAAAGAGCTGGGCCTCCAGAGCCAGATATTTACATTTGTTTCCACATCAGAAGAAGCAGCAGCCCAGAGACACATCTGGTTAGGGCCGTTTGTACCGTGTTTGTAGATTTGTTCCAAGGCTGGGAAAACATCTTGGTTACTGGCAGAGCCTGATGCTCTGTGTTGCTAGAACCCAGAAAGATTGGATGTGTTACTCTTGGACTTGAAAGGAGATCACAAACCATAGATGAAGTCTTGTCCTAGTCGCTAGGTGTGTCAAGTCCAGGGTCTTACGGCAGAGAAGGAGGACTTGGCGCATTAAAGAAAAAGTTGAGTGCACTGTGATCGGGACCTCAATCACAATTCAACTCTCATTGCAGTCCACATCTAAGTGGATATTTTTATGAATTTAAATTTTAGTTTTTTTCAATAAATGTTGGTTGTCTTAGAACTATTGTTATGGACTGCAGACTTAACAGACATAAGACTGCACAGCCACCACGGACCACTGAAGTGGACCAAACATGGGTCCATGTGTGTTATAGTGTCATTGTCAAGGTTGAAGCTCAATTTCCAGTTGATGACAATCCCCCAAAGACATTTGCTAATTTTTCAGAAAATTAGCTGACCACATGAGCTCTGCCTACACTTTTGCTCCATACTGACACATGTATGTTAACATGATCCCGCCTTTGTGCTTTACAGATGAGGAAATTTGATGCTGCGTTTCTTTGGGCATTGCCACCTTGTAGGGCAAACTTGACCCAAAATCAGACTCTCTTGGACCCTGCATCAACTGATTAATCTTCAAAAATAAGTATGCAAGGAGGAAACCCTTTATGTGTTTGCCCAGGTTTTTTAATCAGACATAAGGATTCAAAAATCTTTAGACTTGCCATGGCCTTCGATTGATGGGTGCAAAACCTGAGCGAAGCAACTGATTCTTCCCATCTTTGCAACCATCTTCCATGGGCACCAGAAAATCAGATTCTGAGGCTGGCTGACATCTTGCCTATTTTGAAGAAACATACCAAAGACGGACTTCTTGGTTCCCTCGTTATGCTGCGGTCCTTAAATTTATGGTCCTCTTCCACCTCCCTCTCCACCTGGAAGAAAAGGTCTAATCATGAGGGTGCCAGCCAGATCCCAGAACTGGAACCACCAACTGTGAAAAGCAGCGAGGTTCCTAAGACCCCCAAAGCTGCCCGGCGCAGGGTCACCTTTAATTCACTTTGGATTCTCTAACAAAATAATGAGGCAGGCGCTGGGAACTGGAAGGCAAGAAAAAGGGTTATTACTCTCAAGAGGAGACCATGTCAACTGCAGAAACCAGGATGTCTCAGGGAGGTGTTCTACCGGCAACACCTTTGGCTCTTCCTTTTATACAGGTTTGACACATTGCATTTGTTTTTATCAACATGGTTACACAAGCTTGAGTCCCCGCCCCGGGCAGGTTGTCACACGAGCCCAACACTGTTTCATCAACATGGTTACACAAGCTTGAGTCCCCGCAGATTGTGACACAAGCCCAACATTGTTTCATCAACATGGATACACAAGATTGAGTCCCTGCCCCGGGCAGGTTGTCACACAAGCCCAACATTGTTTCATCAACATGGTTACACAAGATTGAGTCCCCGCAGGTTGTCACACAAGCCCAACATTGTTTCATCATCCCACCCAGGTCAAACAGACAATTTTATCTTGCGGCTGGACCTTTCTTCAGGGTCTAAAACATGTGAGACCGGCCAGATCTAAGAGTCTGTTCTGTTGATAAAAACAGGTCCATTGTTGGCAAAAACAAGTCTTGCTGTGTGCAGTGCAATAAACCATGTTTGCAAGAGTCTGTTTGGTATTTGGAACCTGTTTGTGTAAGACTCTCCAAGGGTTTGCCTGTAAACAGAGCTTAGAGGAAAAACAAGTTTGTGGCAGCAAGTGGTGTTGATGTTCGTCGTGGCAATAGAGTTTATAGCCCCCAGCTCACATACCAGGTTGGTCAGAGGGATGCTAGTAAGTGCAGGGTAAAACAAAGGTGACCAACAGAATGCAAAATGGTTGTGATGGATAAAATGGCTGCAGCTTATGTGCACATAGAAATTCCCACTAAACAAGATGGCGCAGGAAATGTTCACGATTGTCATTTTACTTTTAACAATATGGCTGTGGTGAACATAAATGAACGCCACTTATGTACACCTAAAGTTTATCGATTTTAACACAACGATGAAGAGTTTTCAGGTGCATCCTTCCCCCGTCCTATGCAGCTCGCAATACTCTAAGTCGCAGTACAATTTTCATTCTTTATTTTGATAATTCTCAATCCCAGGCTGCCCCACCGGAGTGCATTCCTGGTGCCCTCCATGATAATCTAACAG
Organism: Lissotriton vulgaris; assembly: GCF_964263255.1. Lineage (NCBI taxonomy): Eukaryota > Metazoa > Chordata > Amphibia > Caudata > Salamandridae > Lissotriton > Lissotriton vulgaris. Next base: position 6,712 of record NW_028254135.1, read on the forward strand.
TGAAAGCATCTCCTTGTGACTTAAAACTCCAGAAGACCCAAAGTGCAGCTGTCCTTCTCATCTGTAGGTTGAAGGTACCCGCTCAAGTGTCTGGATGAAAGGAATCCATGACCTGACAGCCTGTCAAGGTAAGACAAGGAATTCTAAGACACATACCTTATCCTGAAAGCGTTCCACGGCCTTCCAGTAGACTATGTTATGTTATGTTATGTTATGTTATGTTATGTTATGTTATGTTATGTTATAGGTGCTTATATAGCACGCAGCTGCCCCAGCTAAGGGGCGTCCCCGCGCTTTAATAGACAGGAGAAAATGGCTACCGCAGGAATGGACTCGCGGCTATAACATAACAGAGCAGTTTAACAGAAGAGGTAGGTTTTAATAGCCCTTCTGAACGTCAGGAGGTCCTGTAGGACACGGACCTGGAGTGGTAGGGCGTTCCATAGTTTCGCTGCGAGGTAGCGGAAGGAGCGTCCTCCCATCCGCGCGCGATTTATTCGAGGGACCACTACTAGGTGCTGACCCTCTGAGCGTAAAGCTCGCCGAGGGATGTAGGGGGTCAAAAGGGGACAGAGCATGGGAGGAGATGCAGAATACAAGATTTTAAATGCCAGACAGAGGGTCTTGAATTGAATCCTCTTATCCACGGGGAGCCAGTGAAGTTTGGTCAGGGTACTAAAGACTGACTGGGAGCGGGGGAGCTCTGTCAAGGCTCTTGCAGCCGCGTTTTGGACTCTTTGTAATCTTCCTACCTCAGCCTGATTGGCCCCTAAGAGTAGAGAGCTCGCATAGTCCAGTCGAGATAGAATGGAGGACTGTACTATGAGCTGACGAATAGGAGGGTCAAAGAATTTTAGGATCGGCTTACGGTTCCGAAGGATCCCAAAATATGTGGTGGCAACCTTTTTAGTGTGGTTGATGAAATTAGGTGAGGAGTCTAGCCAGACTCCAAGGTTTTTTACCTCGCTCTCAGGCTTGGGAGGATTCCCGATATGTCTCCGGAGGCTTCCTACCATGTCAGCCAACCAGATGCCCAAGGCGAGCATAGTAGTGTCTTGTGTGTTATAGAGCGCGGGATACCTCTGCTTCCTTAAATAGTCTAGCGACGTAAGTGATTGGGTGTGGTTAATAAAATTCATGATGCAGAACAAGTCAGTAAGCGGTTATCCTCTAGAAAATAAAGACGTGTAATATTGAGCTCCGTGTGTTGCGTGATTCATTTACATGCTACCGGGCTTGGGAGGGCGCTACAAACATCACTTAACTAGTGACGTGTGGAGCTGAAAAACATTTTCTCACGAACCTTCTGTAATTCTTGTGAACACTATCATTAGGGCTCAAAGTGCACAGAATTTTGAGCATATTGGTTTCCACACTAAAATCAGGACTCTCACACCCCCATTAAAAAATAAAATCTAAATTGGAAATTATATTTAAATTCAGCTCATGAGAAAATGCTGTTTTCAGCACCAGCCATCAGTCATGAGGAAAAAGTTCCAGGTTGCCTCTTGATGATGAAGGACTATTGGGAAAGATTGGAAAAAGTAGGACAATATTCAGGAGCTCTGTATGACGTCACTCGAACCATAGAAACATTGCAAATAGGCACTGCCTGGAAAGACCCCCCTTGCACCACCTTCCTTTCAGAAATCAGGACACATGCAGGTCAGAAACCCAGCTCTCCAGTTCTCAGCACTTAAGATTAACGGGGCACAAAGTTGGGGAGATAAATGTGTTACCATTATGACTCGGTGTCAGTGCTCCCTGGAAAAAGCTTTGTAATGTGGGTGCTTGTATCACAGTTGTATCTGCTAGAAAAAAACATCTGGTTTGAGCCCCAGCTAACAGCTGTAAAAGAAAATCTACACAGTTAAGGTGGAAACTCACAAAATTATGAAACTTTGGGCCTGAATTAGATCTTGGCGACAGGAATGGGATTTACATTTCAGAGGACGGGATATCCATCACCGTTGTATAGAGTACCCCGTCCGCCGAGATCTAAATCAGGCCCCTGAATACAATAGCATTTATATTTCAGAGGACGGGATATCCGTCACCGTTGTGATGGAGTAACCCGTCCGCCGAGATCTAAATCAGGCCCTAGGATACAATAGCATTTATATTTTAGTGGACGGGATATCCGTCACCGTTGTGACGGAGTAACCCATCCGCTGAGATCTAAATCAGGACCAAGGATACAATAGCAGTTATATTTCAGAGGACAGGATATCCGTCACCGCTGTATGGAGTAACCCGTCCACAAGATCTAAATCAGGTCCTAGGATACAATAGCATTTATATTTCAGAGGACGAGATATCCGTCACCGTTGTGACGGAGTAACCCGTCCACAAGATCTAAATCAGGCCCTAGGATACAATAGCATTTATATTTCAGCGGACGGGAAATCCATCACCGCTGTAACGGAGTAACCCGTCCGCCGAGATCTAAATCAGGCCCTAGGATACAATAGCAGTTATATTTCAGAGGACGGGATATCCGTCACCGTTGTGACGGAGTAACCCGTTCACCGAGATCGAAATCAGGCCCTAGGATACAATAGCATTTATATTTCAGAGGACGGGATATCCGTCACCGTTGTGGTGGAGTAACCCGTCCTCCGAGATCTAAATCAGGCCTAGGATACAATAGCATTTATATTTCAAAGGACGGGATATCCATCACCGTTGTGATGGAGTAACCCGCCCAGGAGATCTAAATCAGGCCCTAGGATACAATAGCATTTATATTTCAAAGGACGGGATATCCATCACCGTTGTGATGGAGTAACCCGCCCAGGAGATCTAAATCAGGCCTAGAATACAATAGCATTTATATTTCAGAGGACGGGATATCCATCACCGTTGTGATGGAGTAACCCGCCCAGGAGATCTAAATCAGGCCCCTGGATACAATAGCATTTATATGTCAGAGGACGGGATATCCGTCACTGTTGTGATGGAGTAACCCGCCCAGAAGATCTAAATCAGGCCCTAGGATACAATAGCATTTATATTTCAGAGGACGGGATATCCGTCACCGTTGTGGTGGAGTAACCCGTCCTCCGAGATCTATATCAGGCCCTAGGATACAATAGCATTTATATTTCAGAGGACGGGATATCCGTCACCGATGTAACAGAGTAACTCATCCACCGAGATCTATATCAGGCCGTAGGATACAATAGCATTTATATTTCAGAGGACGGGATATCCGTCACTGTTGTAACAGAGTAACCCGTCCGCCGAGATCTAAATCAGGCCAAGGATACAATAGCATTTATACTTCAGAGGACGGGATATCCGTCACCGTTGTGACGGAGTAACCCATCCGCCGAGATCTAAATCAGGCCAAGGATACAATAGCATTTATATTTCAGAGGACGGGATATCCGTCACAGTTGTGATGGAGTAACCCGTCCGCCGAGATCTAAATCAGGCCAAGGATACAATAGCATTTATATTTCAGAGGACGGGATATCCGTCACTGTTGTAACAGAGTAACCCGTCCGCCGAGATCTAAATCACGCCCTGGGATACAATAGCATTTATATTTCAGAGGACGGGATATCCGTCACAGTTGTGATGGAGTAACCCGTCCGCCGAGATCTAAATCAGGCCAAGGATACAATAGCATTTATATTTCAGAGGACGGGATATCCGTCACCGTCGTGATGGAGTAACCCGTCCGCCGAGATCTAAATCACGCCCTGGGATACAATAGCATTTATATTTCAGAGGACGGAATATCCGTCACAGTTGTGATGGAGTAACCCGTCCGCCGAGATCGAAATCAGGCCCCTGGATACAATAGCATTTATATTTCAGCGGACGGGATGTTCGTCACCGCTGTGACAGAGTAACCCGGGATTCCCGCCACTGTTGTGACGGTATAACCCGTCCGTCAAGACCTAAATAAGGCAGTATGTAAAACCTTGTTGTTGTCAAAAAATATTTGGCACTACAAAAACATCTCCTTACTACTTTAACCTGTTGAATCTTCCCTACTAACATGTTTATTTACTGGAATATACAAGAAAAATCTTGCTGAAAATTCTCCTGCTAAATCTTTTTCTGCAAGAAACTTTTGTCTGTGCTTCTAGAATTGCACACAATCTACACACTTTGTAACTTTACTTTACCAAGCTGCATACTGAGAAACTATGGAACTCCACTCACTGAAAAGCAATCTACCCATCCCTTGGAGAGCTCTAAGAGCCTGGTGCTCACACCACAGCTCTGAGGTGCATCCACCGCCCTTGAGAGGGAGGCTCTTAGGAGTCCTCTGCCGGGATCCCTGTTGGCATTCATCTTCTCTCTTGCCAGGCTCCCCTGAGCATATGTGCACTGCTCTGTGACTGGTAAACTTCTCCAGAGACAGGAGAAGAGCAGTAAAGTCACACAAGGAACCCTACCAGATGGCGCTTGGAATCTGAGTGATGGCGCTGCCACCGCTTTTTCAATCCTGCAACGATAATTATGTCTAATTATTCCAGTGCTAATACCATTTTAATAACTCCAGTTCTGCCAGAATGGCGGAGTACAAATACTGCTCGTATGGTGCACATTTCACACAATCCTACAAACCGCCACAGTGACACCACCAACGCGACACCACGCTGAGGGGTGGAAGGAAGCCAATGGTATGTGGACTTACAACGGGCAGCACTTGGAACTGTCAGCTGTGGCACCCAAAAGTATATTTTAAGGAGGCTTTCCCCCTTCACCATATTGGGCGGGCCTGGTCTCTGTTGCCCCATTCACAGTAGCACTTATTGCCACTTGCACTTACCACATGCAATGGCTGAAAAGCTGCTTTCCTGAATACAATCTGACACCATTCAGGTATCAACAACTTCACCAAGAGATGTCTCCTTTCAATTATCGCAGATAAAGGTGATACAATGCCATTTTGGGCCGCAGTCCACCAGAGCAGCTGTCTCGTTTGCTAAAGACATCTTGAGGACATTCAGAAAGTTGACCTGGGAATGCATGTAACTCGCGTTTTCTTGCTTTCCATTTGCAGGCTTTGTTTGTTTTAGGCTGTCCAGCTTGAGTTTGTGCCTTCTTGTGCCCAAACCTTATTTACAGGATCTTCTGCATACCTCCTTCTTGTTAACAGGCCTGTACATCTTGTTCTTATCTCATCAAATGTGCACTGCATTCAAAGACTGAGGTCAAATACCAGACGCTGTCTTTTGAGGGCACTTGTTTACTTTTCTTTCTCTGACTTCAAAGTGAGAGAATTTACATTACAATCTTGCTGGATTCTGGGGTTTGGAAAAAGTTTTTTCTAGCACCCAACAACATTTAAATGACTATGTCAGCGTTTCAGAATATATCAGAATTAGGAACACAAATGAAGCACATTTTTTGTTATTTCTGAAGTGTGTTGGAAACAAATACTTTAATATGATCAAAACTACTAGATGATACAATTTTCATACATTATCGTCTGTGCCCCCCTCGCCGCCATCGTCAGACAGTATGGACTCAGCACAGTACCCTACGCCGATGACACCCAGCTCATCCTCTTCCTCACAACGGACCCCTCACCTCCAGACTCAGCTTCCAGGAAGCATTAAAGGACATCACAACCTGGATGAGCACCAGCTGCCTGAAGCTCAACTCAGAGAAGACAGAAGTCCTCATCCTCGGAGCCTCCCCTTCTGCATGGGACAACACCTGGTGGCCCACCGCCCTTGGCAGCCTTCCCAAACCCACATACCATGCCCGGTACCTCAGCATCAAATTCGACTCCTCCCTCTCTATGAACCGACAGATCAGCACTGTCGCCTCCACCTGCTTCAACACCCTCTGCATCCATCGCAAGACCTTCAAAAGGATCCCCCCTAAATCAAGAAAGGCCGTCACCCACACACACATAACCAGCAGATTAGACTATGGAAACGCCGGGATCAACAAATCCCTGCTCTGCAAAATCCAGACCATACAGAACACCACAGCCAGAATCATCCTTGGCGTCCCCCGACATAAACACATCATCCCACACTTGCTAGACCTCCACTGGCTCCCCTTCAAGAAGAGAGCAACTTTCAAGATACTCATCCACGCATATAAATGCCTCAACAACATTGGACAATACCTCAATGAATGAATCACCTTCACCACACCCAAGAGAAACCTCCAATCTGCCGCCCTCGCCCTCGCCGAAACCCCACGCTTCCGCAGAGCCAGAACAGATGGAAGACCCTTCTCCTATGTCACAGCAAAGACCTAGAACGAGCTCCCGATCAACATCAGACACGCACCCACTCTGTACATCTTCAGGAAGACCCTCAAGATCTGGCTCTCCAACTGACCGGAGCTGCTTCTCCCCCTCCCCTGCCCCCTGCTTCACGCCCCCCCCCACTTCCCCCCCCCCCCCCCAGGGACTTGAGACCCTCTCGGAGGAGTAGTGTGCTTCACAATTCCTTGATTGATTGCTATACGTCATTACACTGTATACCACTCGGTGCAACTGCATTCTATCCTGACCCACCCTAATCCACTCCACGCCATTTCACTCTACTCTGAAACAATCTACTAAATGCCACTGCACTCTACAGCACTCTACTTCACTCTGTGCAACTCCACTCTATGGCACTGCACTCTACACCACTCTACATCGATGCACTCTACTCTGCATCACTGTACTCAGTCAGTCAGTCAATTACTTTATTCGATACTTATAGTATAAGATCATAAAAGTACAGGTGAATACAGTTTAAAAACAGCAAAAGACAAATGAACACAATTTCAAAAACATCAATCAATTAGTGCAGAAGCAGAGTGCAGTACATATCAGTGTGAGTAGAAATACCAAAGCAAAATAATAACAGTAGTAATTAAAAACTATTTAAAATGAATTTAGTGTTGTTGTACTGCCACCTGATTTTCCATGATTGAGTTAAAAAAGACGCTACTGACAAACAAACCATGGGGTTAGCAGGGATTGTAAAAAGAACAATGCTATGCAACATTGTTTGAAACAAAATTTGCACATCAAGGGAGAATGAATCTTTTACGGGGGTCCCTATAAAATTACAGAAAAAAAAATTGTAAATATGATTGTACAGATGAATTGTCACTGTACTCCATGCAATGGCCGTCTACTCTACTCCACACTACACCACTGCACTCTAACACTCTACTCCGCAAAACTGCAGTCTCCACCACTGAACTCTACGCCACTCTACTCTGCGCTACTCCACTCTACACCACTGCACTCTATGTATTGTATTGTATTGTATTATATATTGGATTTATATAGCGCTTATCACCCAGGGGTCTCTAGGCGCTTGCCTTGGGAACCCGTCCTGGCTTTTCCCTGTGAGATAGCCCCTACAGGGCATCCCCAAGGTGAAGGCCAGGCATCCCGCTGCAGGGGGGGGGGGCGTTGTGGAGATTAAGCAAGCTTAATGCCCAGAGTTTCAGAGTGTGAACCCATGATTAGGTCAGGCACCGAAGCGAGAATTATCGAGTCCGTGGACATTTGAGCTCAAGACCCTGCCGCGTCGGGAATTGAACCCTGGTACCGGGTCTGACCTCAGCTTCAGGGTCTGCCTGCTCTAACCAGTGAGCCACACTTCTCCACTATGCTACTGCACTCTACTGTACTCTGACCTACTCTGCACAACTCTACGTTACTCCACTCTGCACCACTCTATGCCACTGCACTCTATGCCACTCAACTATATTCTAATCAACTGCCCTCTGGATCACTCAACTCTACACCACTCCATTCTGCACCACGCTACGCCACTCTACTCTATGCCACTGCACTCTACGCCATTGCACTCAAAGCCACTCAACTCTACTCTGCTCCACTGCCCTCTGGATCACTCAACTCAACACCACTCCATTCTGCATCACTCTACACAACTCTACTCTATGCCTCTGCACTCAATGACACTTTACTCTACTATGTGCCACTCCACTCTGTGCCACTGCACTCTGCACCACTGCACGCTGCATCACTACACCACTGCACTCTACTATGCACCACTCTAATCAACACCATTGTATTCTACAACACTGTATTGTGTGCCACTGAATTCAATGCTACTGCACTCAATGCCACTACACTCTACGCCACTGTACTCTGCAACACTCTATGCAAATGCACTCTACACCAGTCCACTCTACTCTATGTCATTCTAGTGTATGCTACTCTATACGGCTCCACACTATGCCACTCCAATACACGACTCTCTCTGCCACTCCTCTCTATAGTACTCCATTCTGCACCCCTCTATGCCACTCTTCTCTACGCGACTGCGCTTTACGCTACTGCACTCTATGCCACTCTATTCCACGACGATCCATATGGCCTTTATGGATTTATCGTCCGCGTTTGACTGTGTAGACAGAGGCAGGCTATGGGAGGTGCTGTTAAAAATGGGGGTGGAACAAAACCTGGTCAACCTTCTTGTTGACCTCCACTCGGACACAAGAGCAAACGTCCGTTACACCCATGACTTGAAGGTAACCAGAGATTTTAGAATAACCCGAGGTGTCAGACAAGGGTGCATCCTTGCCCCTTTTCTTTTTAATCTTTATATTAATGAGCTGGAGGAGCACTTATTAAAAACTGGTACAGATTTTCCTTACATTGGCAAGAAGGGCGTACCGGTCCTATTATATGCGGACGACGCCGTTTTAATATCCAGAACGGCGCTCGGTCTCCAAATCTTGCTAGATTCTTTTAATGACTTCATGAACTCCCGTGGCCTGAGCATTAATAATTCGAAATCCTTTACAATGATGACAGGCGTATCTCCCAAAAAAATATATCCTCACTTTGTAAATGGAGATAAAATACCCACTACAAAGACCTTCTCGTACCTTGGTGTCCTTTTTGATCACAAATTAACTTGGGCACCAGCAATACAAAAGAAAAAGGGCGAGGTAGTGCGGGCCAACGCGGCAATACTGGACTTCACTAGAAAAATGGGCAATAGTCCGGTGGCTGCTGTCTTGAAGTTATATCAAGCCAAAAGCACCGCAATTGCACGTTATGGAAGTGAAATATGGGGATCAGAATCACTAGGTGCCCTTGAAGTTACTGAGAATAACTTCTTAAAACAGGTCCTAAGGTTACCCAGGGGGACGGCCAACTTCCCGGTACACGAGGAACTTGGCATCCCACATCTAAGTGATAAGCTGGCCGTGAATCCTTTGTTATGCTGGCTGAATAGCTGGCTAAACACAGCCATACCTCTTACCAGAAACATTCTTCAAGAGGCACTACAGTGGGATGGTAGACTTAAGATCCCATGGTTAAAATACGTAAGAATGTGGCTTTTTGAATTAGGCCGACCAGATTTATTTTTATCCCCCGAAACAATAACCAAAACTGATGTAACCTTTGTCAGGAACACTTTTATGCTGTCTAGGTGTATGGCACGGGAGGAAAATGAATACAAGAAAAGCAGTGTGAGACAGTACGCCTTAACCAAAACCTGTTTATATATGGAACCCTACCTGTCCTGGCCCATGTCCGGTTATGACCGTTTTTTATTAACAAGGTTCCGATTTGATATGTTCCACTTTTTATTAGCTGTCCCAAGTGGAGCGCACAGAGGACAAGTGCTGCCAGCTTGCGGCTGCGACAATAAGTCTCCGCAAGATCTGGCACACTTTTTATTTTTCTGTCAGTTTTATACACTCCCCCGTAACCTGTTTTTAAAACCTTTACTTAAGCACCTGAATTTTGTACAATTCAGACCTGCACTGTGTCACCTTCAAATGCTAAACAGTGAATGTACCATGTTTGTATGTAGTTTTTTAAAACTCGCAGTTAAACATAGAAAAAGCATGGAAGGGTAACTAACTCTGCTGCGGATTGTACTCCCACCTCTAATGTATTTTATTCTTTTTAACCATATCATTGTGTATACGCTTGTGAATGACTTGCTGTAATACTACTCTCCCTATTTTTATCATTGTATGGATTAACTTGTATGAAATGCTCTTTTATGATTGTTATACGCAAACAATCGAATAAAGATATTCTATTCTATTCTATTCCACGTTTTCCTATTCCACTTAAAGACACTCCATGCCACTCTCCTCTGTGCCACTAACATTTAGCCATGCTGAACAGAGGTCACGCTAGTGGACAACATGGCTAAAACACAATAGCACAGCCAGTAGCTGTTGCATAGCTGAATCCTATTGAGTTTGTTCGTTGTGGCAGTGACCAAGCCCAGCAGCCATGATTTTTAAGGGCAGAGAAGCCTTCTGTTTGTTTTGCAATATTAGAGGTGTAAGAAATTTGCGTAATTTGCTAACTCAAGAGTTGTGGACCATTATGCAAAATGATGCATAATTTTGCAAAATCTAAATGTTCTATTTAGTGCTATAGTTTAACAGGAAATGCATCCTCATGTCAATTTTTGGAATTCACACTAAAAAAAGGCATGAAAAACATTACTAACATGAGCAAGAGCTGCTGGCGCCCTGGTTGCTCGCGTTGATCCGGTTCTCCCTTGCTATCATATTTTCACAAACTTTAACATCATTGCAAAACATGGCACATGGGCAGTGATAATGATGGCTCTGCGTTAAGCTGCTATTTATTACACTGGGGCCCAACCAGGTCGAAACTTAAACATATAATAATCTTATTTGTTACGAGCTATGACAAACGCATTTCAATATTACAAATAAAAGTGCAATATCTGTAAACCAAGTTTCATTGTGATTTATTCTCAAAACGTTTATGAGCATTTCCAAAAAGTGTTTTCTTCAGTTCCTTCTTTAACATCACATTTTTGAAAAGGTTTAAGTATATAAAATTCCAATAATGCAATACTTTTAATCGATTTAATTCAGTCTTATGAGTACATAGAACATTTGAAGGAAAAACATCAATTGTGTTAATATTTGGTGTATTGGCTACGCACGGCCTTCGTTCTATTCAGAGATATTCATGGAGAGGCCAGCCCTCACCAAACCCCTCTGTCCAGATAATGTGCCCCATAGAGAGGTCTTTCAGAAGAGGCCAGCCCCTCACCAAACCACACTAGGCACAGAGTCCACTCTCTACAAAGGACTTCATGAGGATGACAGTCCCTCACCAAACCCTACTACTCACAGTCTGCACCCTGTACAGAGGTGTTCAAGGAGAGGCCAGCCCCTCACCAAACCACACTAGGCACAGAGCCCACTCTCTACTAAGGACTTCATGAGGATGACAGTCCCTCACCAAACCCTACTACTCACAGTCTGCACCCTGTACAGAGGTGTTCAAGGAGAGGCCAGCCTCACACCAAACCACACTAGGCACAGAGTCCACTCTCTACAAAGGCCTTCAAGAGGATGACAGTCCCTCACCAAACCCTACTACTCACAGTCTTCACCCTGTACAGAGATATTCATGGAGAGGCCAGTCCCTCACCAAACCCCACTGTGCACAGAGTCCACTCTCTGGAAAGGCCTTCAAGAGGATGACAGTCCCTCACCAAACCCTACTACTCAGTCTTCACCCTGTACAGAGATATTCATGGAGAGGCCAGTCCCTCACCAAACCCCACTGTGCACAGAGTCCACTCTCTGGAAAGGACTTCATGAGGATGACAGTCCCTCACCAAACCCTACTACCCACAGTCTTCACCCTGTACAGAGGTGTTCATGGAGAGGCCAGCCTCACACCAAACCACACTAGGCACAGAGTCCACTCTCTACAAAGGACTTCATGAGGATGACAGTCTCTCACCAAACTCTACTACTCACAGTCTTCACCCAGTACAGAGGTGTTCATGGAGAGGCCAGTCCCTCCCTAACTTCTACTAAGCACAGCCTACTCTCGTACAAAGGTCTTCACAGAGAGGCCAGGTCTTCACCAAACCCTAGTGTGCCAAGTATGGTTTGGTGTGAGACTGGCCTCTCCTTGAAGACCTCTGTATAGGGTTCAGGTTGAGGAAAAACTTTGCTCCAGGGCGCAGAGTTTTTCAGAACTCCGCACACTTCGCAGAACACGGAGCAGGAAAAACCCTTCAAACTCCGAGAGTAGAATTTCCCGTTCAGGTCCACTCTAGACTATAAAGATTCGCACCTTGATGCAGAACATCATCAGGAGCTGTTTTATTTCCATCATTAAGGACATCAAGATATTCATCAATATATCAGCCCAAGGGAAGTTTATAACTTTACACTGTTGGGAGCATTGCCAGACCTCACTGGCTAACAGTCTTAAAGATTTATAGAAAAGTTTTTCTCATTTTAACAGTGAATACAGATTTGGCCCATCTGCATCTTCCTATTTTCAAAAGGCTGAAGAGATGAAAAATTATTTGAATTACTTGTCATAGATTTATCTTTATACAACAGTTAATTGATACATTTTAGAACAATGTTACATATGTTGGAACTAAAGAATTAATTAAAAAAAAATATTTAGGGAACTGCAATTTGGCAAAGTCATGCCACAGATACTTTGTTCAGAGCAAACATAATTCCCAGAAAAAAAAATTGTTAAAAAGCCTTGTATGAGCTTTGTGTCCGCTAAAGATTTAAGAATGCCATCAATTTTGAACATTAATTTGACATATTTTACAGATTGGAAATAGACAGAAACCATCATTGAAAATGATTTGAAAGAAATGTGCAGAATGAAACCTACAGTCTCACATGGTTGGCTTTAAATGGTATTACCTTATGGCCAACTGATAATGCAACATGTGTGTACAGCGAGCTGCCAAAAGCTACAGTCCCATTAGCAAGTGGGCAAGACCTGAGGTAGAACATATATCCCCTATGAGTAAAACTACCTATAGTGTAGGGAGGTTGAGCCAAAGATGGCTGTCTCCCTTTCCCTTGAATGCTTTTAAGAAACTTATGTCAGAGATCACAGAAAGTATGGAGTCGGTGATTTTCTTAAAAGATGTGTAGCTACCCTTCTTGATGCTGCTATACAACTAGCGCTGGCATGCTCTGAGAGATGCTGCAGAAAGAATTATGGACGTTGATGCAAGACACTCAATGACTTTCAGACTCTTTCTAAATGTATGTAGACTATCTCCACTATCACTTCCTCCACCTTAAATCTTTCTTAAGAAGATTTAAATTGTTTGCAATATGGGCAAACTCGAATGTGTGCATTGACTCAATTGAGCTGGGCACTGCAAATACCTACATTCCATATGGTACCATGGTCGCTCATAAATGATTCTACCATCTTTGTCCCTTACATTACTTCCAAGATCTCAGGAGAAAAAGAATCATGCAGGGGCATATTACCAAGCAATAGCGATAATTATCGCTATTGCTTAGTTAGAGACAAAAATTTACCGCTGAGCTGCAGCGATTTTTATCGCAAATAAACCTTGGTATTACCAAGGTTTATCGCAAATGCGATAAAAATCAGCCGCAATGCATCAATATCGCTGAAAAGTCAGCGATATTCATGCATTACCGAGCTAATGCTCTTAGCCATGTTATCCTTCTCCCATTGGATAACATGGCTAAGAACTGCTCAGGGCAGGTGTTAGCTTTTGGAGATATTTACGCTTAGCGCAAATATCTCCAAAAGTTGGTAATAGGAGATAGCGATGTTAGCGACTGTTTCCAGTCACTAACATCTTGGCACGCCCACTTTGCATGTCATTAGTGATAAATATCACTGACATGCAAAGTGGGGCCCAAGATGGTCGCTATCTCCTACTAGCTGTCGCTAACTGGTGTTAGCGACAGCTAGGTAATAGGGAGATAATTTTATCTCCGCTTTCTTTTTTTTTTTTGCCAAAAAAGTGGAGATAAACCCCCTTGATAATATGCCCCACAATCTCCTCACAATCAACCAGAAAGAGAGCTATTTTTTCCGTCATTAAAGATCCTTACATTATGTGGCTTACGCATAGAGTAATGTATTTGCTCACCACTGCTTTTCATGTGTATGATTGTCAGGAACATATATTTGTTCAATAGTATAAAAGGATACACAAAACCTTACTACAACACAAAAGGAATATTCCTTTTGAGTACTACTGTTGGATAAAAGACAATCATGCTTTCATTAACACATCTTCATGAAGTAATCTGCTAGGACACTCACTTCTTTGTGATAATGCTATCACAATACTCAGCGCTTGCAATCCTTTGAAGCCCAGCATTGCTTGTAAACTCTGCGTAACATCGTTGTTTTTCATTCTTTCTCAGCACACACTTTTAAGAAATGGTTCCTGCATAATTCAAACAGATGGATTCTGTTGTACATTAGCTAAAGCTTTTGTATGTTTGTTTGACTGTTACAAAATGATAAAATATTACAGTATTACATTTTATCCTCCACAGGTGAATGGTTTTGGAAGTGCTTCATTGCCAAAAGCTGACATGATAAACGAATGCTATGATAACTTCAACAAGCTCAGACGTTAACCTTAAAAGGAGGTATATTTACCTCTGCTACTAAGATGCTTTCTCTCCAAACAACTCATCTTGCGTCGGATACAAACTATTTTTTTATTCATTCCTTCCTTTTTTAGTTCTTTCTTTTCAAACCTGTTGGGTGGAATATCAAGTACATAATTTTTATTATTCTTGCTAAAGAAATAAAAGCCAACATGAATGTAAATACATCCTGCCAGACTGAATATGAATGCACCGAGCTATTGCCTTCACTCTTGGAGGAGCCCTAAATGCACACTGTACGTTATGCTTTCACAACCCTCATCCCCTTCAAGTGAGAGCTGTGATCCTATACTTGAACAGTTCTTAAAACTGTCATTGTGAACATTATGTTGGAACAAGCTCTACTTCCCTTTGATTGTTTTGAAGTAACTCGACCGATCAGAAAGCATCAAGCATTATGCATTGTAATGCAGTTACCCATTGTCAAACTTGCTGTGTATAAGTCCTCACCTGTGCTGACCCAAATGCTAAAATGTGTGAGACTAACAGTCTCAGACACCTTCAGTATCACTCCTTGAGGCACTTCAACGGTGGCAGCTGCTCTGCCTCTGCTGTCGTTTCATCTTTCATTTAAACATTGTACATTTTCAATCTCGTCCTTGTTTTATCTTCATGTTGAGAGCCAATATCATTGCAGTAACCTCCACATTTTCAACTTTTTCTGTTCCAAGCAAGACTTGAAAAACTCCATAGTCTTCCTCTGTGAGTTTTTTCTCTGTTGCTACAAGTTTGAAAGTTCAGAACGATAAGAAATCAGTAAAACGAGAGAAATCTGCTACTGTTTGTATGGCCAGCTTAAGGCAGCTTTTTGCTTTGTAGAAATAAAGACACATTTTGGATACATTTTTGGCTTTTGCACCAATTTGCATAGTTGAATTAGCACAAGTTATTCAGAAAGAAGCACTCGCCAGACCTCAAGCCACTGATATGCTTGGTTGTGGAGACCCTCTCCTGTCACGACCTCAGATAGAAGTGGATTTTCCAACTACTGAAGTACAAGTCACTGCTTCCTACTGGCCCCGGTGCAATGACACAAATGACTTCTTTCCGCGTCACCTGAAAGTCATCAGTTTCCTCCACAGGATGATGTAAAGAACTACATCATTCTAGCAGTTTGCATGCTATGCCTGAAACTGATATCTGACCAGACGCTGGTGGAAGCCACAGAGGATAGCATTTGCCTCCAGACTGCCCCAGAAGGATACGCGTCAAATGCATCTAAAATGGTCATTCCATACGCAAACCCTTTGGACTCCAAGAGCTAGCAGGCGCTTGACACACTATGGAAGGTGAAAGAGTTTGACCATTAGAAGGCAAAATGTGTTGCTTTTTTGAAAGGTACCATAGTATGATGTGAAGTAAATTAGCCGGCTTCCCCTAAAGGGAATATGTAAATAGGTTTAGATTTACAAACATATTTCTTCCTTGGTGATTTTGTATCCCCAGGGAATTAAAATATGACATAATACAAAACAAAGATCCTTTGTTCTGCGCAGATTTATGAATGAAGATATGCAGAACGATTTTGTTTGGTGTTCTGCTAGCCAAAGCTAGTGAATTGAGTATATTTTCGCTTCTTGGATATACATCAGTCTGTTGGGCTGTTTTTGCAGTCTTTTGGAACACTATTGAGAAGCGTTTCTTGTAAATATGACTTACAACTAGTATTTGCAAATGGTTTGGTTCAAGTACAGTCTGTGGGCTGTTCTTCGTTTCTGTCCTGAGTATTGATTTGTGGGTCAAATGTGTGTTTAAATGTCTATGTGGTTTTTTGATTAGTGCAACTTCTGTAAATGAATAGTGATGGCGCTATTCACGAAAATACATGGCTAAAGCGCGCTGTATTGTGTGTCCTGAGTGTTTTGACCCCTTTTCTGTTTATGTCTGAAATGAGCTCAAATGTGTGTTTGTGTTTTTTTTATGTTTTCAGTCTATTAAGCAAAATTTTGTAAGCATATTCTTGGGTCTGTTGCTAATTAAATTGTCCTTTTAAAGTGGCGCAAACATTTTGTCATGTTATACGTTAGGCTTCTGTGCTTAGGCTTATAAATGAATGTGTCTAAAATGATAGGCAAGGGATGCAGCTCGCTTTTATATGTGGAATTATCAAAAAATTATTGTGTTTATTAAAAATAATTAATACATTTTGAAACATAATTATTAAAAATAAGTGCTACAAAATTCGTTCTTTACTATTCATGAATCTTAATGCCCATACTGTGACCTCCTAGCATTATAATTTAATTTAAGTTGTGTTACACTGCATAATGAGAACATTAGCATATGGAATTTCACTTAGCGCAGGCGTACAAAACTCATTTTTCTAAGGATTTACATGAGATATGTCTAATGTCCAATCTCTGCAATATGTAGAGAACATTCTGAGGATGATTAATATGTAAAACAATTATAGGATATTTATTTTTAAGTGCCCCTAATATCAAAGTCGAATTTGGGTAAAATAGACCATTTAAAACAGCATTCTTGCCAGCTTTAAAGTGCTTTAGGCTTCAGTAAATGCATACATGTAGGTATAATACAAATTTGCAGGTTGTCCCCATTTTGGGGTTTTCCTTTTAAATGACCCAGTGAGATCCATTTAAGGTAGATGAAATGAGTACCACTGCAACAAGCATTTGTTCTAAAAACTGGTATGTGTGTTATTAAGGTTCTGTGAAGTCACGCTGAGATGCTATCTTTATTTTTCCTGTAAACAATGGAAGGAGGCTCTCATGTTGACATTTGTGACTTTTTGAATTAGGGCCTTGTCTCTGTGGAATGCAGAATGACCTTGCTAAACAGGCCTCTAAAAGGTGGGGTTTCTGGTTTCTCCATAAGAACATCAATACAATTAAAGAACTTAATTCCAAAAGGGAAATATAAAAAAAGGTTTCTTTGAAAGTCCCAACATCATGTTAAATGCTCTGCAGACAAAACTAAGGTGGCTTGATGTTGCAAGCTGACTGACAAGATGGTAACAGTTAAGTAATGGAAATTTATTTGTGTGTTTGTTAATGTGCATCATGTTTTGTCTTCTGATTAAAAGTTATAATTGATATTTGTTTGTTATGAGAAATGTTTCTCTTTTGTGTGTTGTGTATGTTTTTTTGTGTTTTTTTTAGCTTCTGCCTACAGATCATTCATGGATTGTTCTGGGTGATTTAAAGCTGTCAAGACACGTGAGTTTGGTTGGTTGAAAGGAGATGTGTTTTGGCGTAACTCCTTTGGAAAGAAATGTTCATGTGTTTTTTATGTTTGTGTATTTGGTCCTATAATGAATTGTTCTTGCTGGTCCTGTATGTTAGGAAGTTGTATTTGACAGCAGATATCCACTAACTGGTGATCTACTGTCAAAAGGAGGGTAAGGATTTTAAACCTTATAAATTAAGAAGGCCCGAATGGCCCGAATATTGGGTTTTGGGACATGGTATTGTGCGTCACCGCTCAATCACATATGTTATTGTTTTGTCTATGCTTTTTGTTCTTGATATACAGCAAGTATATCTGATGGCTTGACATGTGCGTTATGCAGGTTTTTGTTTTATGTTGCTGCTTTTGATACTATTACAAGTTTACTTGTGTTGTGAAGGGATATACATGACAATGTGTATCGATACACTACAGTTGGGTTGATTTGCTAAATTTCACAAATATGATATTTTCATTTTTGTGAACACGACACAGACAACACTTCACCAGTGTATGTCAAATTTGGCTATAAATAGTATTCAAGAAAAATAAAAGAGATATACAGGATCAAAATGTGTCACTTGCCCCCTCTTCCCTTAAAGGAACAGGCAGCCCTAAAATTATGTATCCTGATTGGACGTAAGGATAAAATTATAGATCTTTGACTCTTGTACATGGTGACCTAATTTCTTTATTACATTACTCAGTTTTGTTCTGCTTCCTAAGTAGTGTATGGCTTTGTACCATAAAGGAAACCAGGTTTCACCGATGTCGCATCATGCCTAGTTATTGGGGATTTTAGCTGTGACCTAGTCCCATTTCTCTTTTCCATACTTCTTTTACTAGTCAGCTTTTTTATGATTATTGATGTATTGTTCAGGTTCACACTTCCAGATTACAGTAATGTACCAGAGACCCCCATATTATGTATAATTCCCTTTTGTATGACCAGACTGTTTTTTTTTTAAAAATAATTTTCTTTAGGCCTACTTTGATGTTTCCCAGTCTGACTGTCAGGGTAGTGATGAACTGGTTAACTGACTCAATACTCTCTTTTGAGATGTTTTAGATAAGGAATTTAGGAACACCTATACGTAATCATTGAGAGAAAAATGTGTTTACCCCATTAGACAATGCCACCATGTGTGAGGACATCCATTCAGATAGAATTCCCATGGCGTATAGCCACTCTTTTGAAGATTGCAGGCCACCTGTTTGCAGTCCCTTTGTTAAATGAACTGTTTTTGTACTTAATTGAAGGAAACTAACAAATGTGTCCCATCTCCTACGTCACTAGGTTCTGCGGGATTAAGTCAAAATAACCTGCGGAACTCACCCACAATCCCATTAGTGACAGCTAACAGATGAAAAGTCCCAGCACCCAGACAGCGATCGCCAGCGTGCCATCAATGGTATCTCCAGAGTATTGTGCTTGCTTCATCAGAAGGCGTTGAACATCAGAAAAGAAGGAGGAGCTGGTTTTGCCACAGAACCAGAGTTTCAGTGCAACAGAGCGCCTGTCATGTGCTGGTAACCTCTGACAGTGTGCAGTCCCTTGAGCCCCTTGGCCTGAGTTTTGGCCACACGCACCCCCCTTTTTCCTTTGCTCCAACGGAAGTGCAGTGCACCGGAGGATCCAAGATTGGCAAAAGGCACTACATTCTGGTGCCCATGAAAGAGCAGCCTGAGCGTTCTCTGACACTGAGTAATAAGTGTTGGAACCTGAGAATGTAGGCCCGGATCTGCATAAAATGATCTGTGCCCTTGATCAATGGAGAGCACACTACCTGTAGTGCCTGCCGCAGAGGAGAGATATTGGTGCACTGCATTGAGACATTGAGACTTTTAAGTGAGCTATGAGTGTTTTGCCAGGAGGGCACTCCAACGGATACTGAGAAGCACCATTTACATGAAAGGCCTGAATGAGGAGGCCCATGCGAAAGAAAACAACAAAAGAAGATTCGATGGACAATAGAAGTCTGGACGGACTCTGGGTATTCCCTGTATGATTACATGGAATGGGTGTTAGGAGACTGATTCTTATTTTGCTGGCATTGTTTTAAAGTACTATTCTGTTTAGTAAAAGCAGAATAAAGTCCATTGTCTGTGGAAGAGTACCCCCTTTTCACCTCAGAGCATTGATGAGGGTCACCTTTCATCTGAACACATAATAAATTACTAAAATACATAGGAGCCCTAAAAATGTTACTAGATAATTTTAGGATTTGCTTTTTGCTTAGGGTTGTGAAAAATTATAGTTTTGTTTGTAATAGTGGTCATTACTTTCTCCTGTTGTCTATATGTTCTTAAAAACGTGTTTTCTAGTGTTGTTTTAAACAGGACGTTGTCTTTTATGGGTGGGATTATTTTTTTCTACCCAATTGACATCTGTACCCACCTCCCAACCTATGTCTCTTCCTACTACTATTTCTTTGCATTCTTTCCATACTTTACCTGAACATGAACTGGTTAGGAGGTCAGAGTTTACTAATAATTCCTTTGTACAGCTTCTGCACCAACACCAGTTAGTAGTGAACATCACTAATTGTTGGGTGTGTGGTCTTATGCCACATACTACAGATAGAGGTATTCCCTATTTGGTCCTGCCATATGTGGCCTTTGTGCTACTAAGTGTGTAAGGAGACCTGTCCTGAGAGAGTTGCTAAGTAATAGGATTATGCTCCAGCAACATCTTGATAATCTGAAGAATAGAGACCTGGATTCAGATTGACGCGAGTTTAGGTTATTGCCTATGTAAGGGCAAAAGGAGGGTCTGAGGTTCTGTAAATTCTGAACCTGGGTCATAAAGGTCGTGGTTCTGTTACGAATTTGGTAACAGCGAACCGTAAACAGTGACCTCAGCAAGTATGAGTGTTTTCATCATGTTACACCGATGGATTCACTGTGTATTTGAAGATTTTGTTCTGAACCCTTGGGTTCCATTTTGTGTATGAAAGCCATCTTGTGGTTGCACTCACATAGGCCGATGACTTTAACTGACTTCTGGATGACCTTATTGAACTGACCCTGTTGTCTGAAGCTGACCTTGTTAGACCAGTTTCTTGCCCAGTAGCTGATCAAGATTAAGGATCAGAGCACAGGAGATTGTAAAGTTTGGTATAAACATACACACCCCTTATCCTACCTCTCATCTGTTTCTGTTCCTTCTTTTTATGACCTGTTTACGATATGGGTTGTGGTGTTTTATTATGGGTTTGTCCAGCTTGTGTAAGAAGGAATGTTTGTTTTTTTGCATGCATGCAAAAGCTAGGACTGCCCCCTTTCTTTTATGCTGAGTTTTGTAACTCTAAAACATATATAAGGCCTCTGTTCTCTGTATTCCTCGGACTACCTCATTCATTTGCTACAGCTTCTGTGTGACGTGGCCTCACTTAATTAAGTTTAATAAAGATGTCTTTTTCATATTTCAGCTTCTGTGCAAAGTTCTTTATTGATATTAGTAAGACCCCTGAGAATGAAGATTTTCCATTTCTTCACAACTTGCACATCAGGTCCACTCAGGTGTCTTCAACACAAGGGTCGACCTGCTGAAAAAACTGTGTTAGCCAATACCAGCAATCAGATGGACATAACAGTTGCATATTGTATATTGTGCCAAAGAACTGGCAGTCCAGACTCACTGGCAGCAGTCGTCACGGAAGAGGTCAGCGCTGCTCACTGGCTGAAGCTCAGCGTGGACGTCTGTGCACTATAATGTGGGAAACAGCTGCTAGTGGTGACTGATGCATAGCTGAGTCGCCACTAGTGGAAATAAATTGTGAACACAATGGGTATTAACCACTCTATTAACCACTGACAGCCAAAACTAGACAACATCTCTGCAGGATATGGGGTCCCTAAAACTACGAAGATGGACAGTTAGCTCCATATAGAGGGCCTCATTAAAAAATATACACATCTGATCTATGCATAGCACAATAGACAAACACACCAAGATGGACACAAGCCAGCAGGGAAGTTGGTAGGTGTATGGACACCCTAAATATGACGTTAAGAACTCGAATGAGCAACAAGCCAGTACTGAATGGTCAATCTGTCACCTCCTGATAGCTTACCAGGTGACCATTCTCTGCACCACCAACTGTGCTCCAGCGAACCTCTTTGGGAGAGCCGTCAGGCATATAATAAAAGTATGTCTCCACTAAAGCTGGATAGCCAACAAGCTCAAAGATAATGTATGAGAAACAACACAAGCTCCAGCCAGGCATGAAGAGTCGGGGTGCATCAGCTGGAGATGGGTGCCTGGATTCTACTTAAAGACCTGTCACTGGCAAGAAAGTTCAGGGCACAGTTTGAATGCCCCCCATGGCATGGTAGTATAGCCAAGCAAAGAAACTAAGGAATCTAGTCGACTGTGAAGCGTGCGGGTGGTGAGGACATTTCTAGGACAACGACTAGCATATTTCTCATTGGTTTGTTCCACGAAGAGACCGTAAATAATGCCACAAGCTTCCATATTAAGAGACTGTTAATAATGCCACAAGCTTCCATATTAAGAGACCGTAAATAATGCCACAAGCTTCCATATTAAAAGACTGTAAATAATGCCACAAGCTTCCATATCAAGAGACACAAGCTTCCATATCAAGAGACTGTAAATAATGCCACAAGCTTCCATATCAAGAGACCGTAAATAATGCCACAAGCTTCCATGCCACAAGCTTCCATATCAAGAGATCGTAAATAATGCCACAAGCTTCCATATCAAGAGACCGTAAATAATGCCACAAGCTTCCATACCAAGAGACCGTAAATAATGCCACAAGCTTCCATATTAAGAGTCTGTAAATAATGCCACAAGCTTCCATATCAAGAGATCGTAAATAATGCCACAAGCTTCCATACCAAGAGACCGTAAATAATACCACAAGCTTCCATATCAAGAGACCGTAAATAATGCCACAAGCTTCCATACCAAGAGACCGTAAATAATGCCACAAGCTTCCATATCAAGAGATCGTAAATAATGCCACAAGCTTCCATACCAAGAGACCGTAAATAATGCCACAAGCTTCCATATTAAGAGTCTGTAAATAATGCCACAAGCTTCCATATCAAGAGATCGTAAATAATGCCACAAGCTTCCATACCAAGAGACCGTAAATAATGCCACAAGCTTCCATACCAAGAGACCGTAAATAATGCCACAAGCTTCCATATTAAGAGATCGTAAATAATGCCACAAGCTTCCATACCAAGAGACCGTAAATAATTCCACAAGCTTCCATATTAAGAGATCGTAAATAATGCCACAAGCTTCCATACCAAGAGACCGTAAATAATGCCACAAGCTTCCATATTAAGAGTCTGTAAATAATGCCACAAGCTTCCATATTAAAAGACCGTAAATAATGCCACAAGCTTCCATATCAAGAGACCGTAAATAATGCCACAAGCTTCCATATTAAGAGTCTGTAAATAATGCCACAAGCTTCCATATCAAGAGACCGTAAATAATGCCACAAGCTTCCATATCAAGAGACCGTAAATAATGCCACAAGCTTCCATACCAAGAGACCGTAAATAATGCCACAAGCTTCCATATTAAGAGTCTGTAAATAATGCCACAAGCTTCCATATTAAAAGACTGTAAATAATGCCACAAGCTTCCATATCAAGAGACCGTAAATAATGCCACAAGCTTCCATATTAAGAGTCTGTAAATAATGCCACAAGCTTCCATATTAAGAGACCGTAAATAATGCCACAAGCTTCCATATCAAGAGACCGTAAATAATGCCACAAGCTTCCATACCAAGAGACCATAAATAATGCCACAACCTTCCATACCAAGAGACCGTAAATAATGCCACAAGCTTCCATATTAAGAGTCTGTAAATAATGCCACAAGCTTCCATATTAAAAGACTGTAAATAATGCCACAAGCTTCCATATCAAGAGACCGTAAATAATGCCACAAGCTTCCATATTAAGAGTCTGTAAATAATGCCACAAGCTTCCATATTAAGAGACCGTAAATAATGCCACAAGCTTCCATATCAAGAGACCGTAAATAATGCCACAAGCTTCCATACCAAGAGACCGTAAATAATGCCACAAGCGTCCATATCAAGAGACTGTAAATAATGCCACACCACAAGCTTCCATACCAAGAGACCGTAAATAATGCCACAACCTTCCATATCAAGAGACCGTAAATAATGCCACAACCTTCCATACCAAGAGACCGTAAATAATGCCACAAGCTTCCATATCAAGAGATCGTAAATAATGCCACAACCTTCCATACCAAGAGACCGTAAATAATGCCACAAGCTTCCATATCAAGAGATCGTAAATAATGCCACAAGCTTCCATATTAAGAGACCGTAAATAATGCCACAAGCTTCCATATCAAGAGACCGTAAATAATGCCACAAGCTTCCATACCAAGAGACCGTAAATAATGCCACAAGCTTCCATATTAAGAGTCTGTAAATAATGCCACAAGCTTCCATATTAAAAGACTGTAAATAATGCCACAAGCTTCCATATCAAGAGACCGTAAATAATGCCACAAGCTTCCATATTAAGAGTCTGTAAATAATGCCACAAGCTTCCATATTAAGAGACCGTAAATATTAAGAGTCTGTAAATAATGCCACAAGCTTCCATATTAAGAGACCGTAAATAATGCCGCAAGCTTCCATATCAAGAGACCGTAAATAATGCCACAAGCTTCCATATCAAGAGAACGTAAATAATGCCACAAGCTTCCATACCAAGAGACCGTAAATAATGCCACAAGCTTCCATATTAAGAGTCTGTAAATAATGCCACAAGCTTCCATATTAAAAGACTGTAAATAATGCCACAAGCTTCCATATCAAGAGACCGTAAATAATGCCACAAGCTTCCATAAGAGACCGTAAATAATGCCACAAGCTTCCATATCAAGAGACCGTAAATAATGCCACAAGCTTCCATATCAAGAGACCGTAAATAATGCCACAAGCGTCCATATCAAGAGACTGTAAATAATGCCACACCACAAGCTTCCATACCAAGAGACCGTAAATAATGCCACAACCTTCCATATCAAGAGACCGTAAATAATGCCACAACCTTCCATACCAAGAGACCGTAAATAATGCCACAAGCTTCCATATCAAGAGATCGTAAATAATGCCACAACCTTCCATACCAAGAGACCGTAAATAATGCCACAAGCTTCCATATCAAGAGATCGTAAATAATGCCACAAGCTTCCATAAATAATGCCACAAGCTTCCATATTAAGAGATCGTAAATAATGCCACAAGCTTCCATACCAAGAGACCGTAAATAATGCCACAAGCTTCCATACCAAGAGATCGTAAATAATGTCACAAGCTTCCATACCAAGAGACCGTAAATAATGCCATACCAAGAGACCGTAAATAATGCCACAAGCTTCCATATCAAGAGACCGTAAATAATGCCACAAGCTTCCATACCAAGAGATCGTAAATAATGCCACAAGCTTCCATATCAAGAGACTGTAAATAATGCCACACCATAAGCTTCCATACCAAGAGACCGTAAATAATGCCACAAGCTTCCATACCAAGAGACCGTAAATAATGCCACAAGCTTCTATATCAAGAGATCGTAAATAATGCCACATGCTTCCATATTAAGAGACTGTAAATAATGCCACAAGCTTCCATACCAAGAGACCGTAAATAATGCCACAAGCTTCCATATTAAGAGACCGTAAATAATGCCACAAGCTTCCATATCAAGAGA
This sequence comes from Lissotriton vulgaris, assembly GCF_964263255.1. NCBI lineage: Eukaryota > Metazoa > Chordata > Amphibia > Caudata > Salamandridae > Lissotriton > Lissotriton vulgaris. The sequence continues at coordinate 32,062 of NW_028254135.1, forward strand.
CCGTAAATAATGCCACAAGCTTCCATATCAAGAGACTGTAAATAATGCCACAAGCTTCCATATTAAGAGACCGTAAATAATGCCACAAGCTTCCATATTAAGAGACCGTAAATAACTGGTCCCTGTTCCCAGCTTATATAAATCTTCAACGCTGGGTCTATCCAACCGCTTGTAGATCAGTCTTATGGTTGTCAAATATCAATAAGATTCTCACTAAATTAAAAGGGTCTTTTTAATCAACACTCTCTACGTCCTGAAGATGGTCTAACGGACTAAGCCACAATTAGACCGAAATGTCGACTTCTACACCTATTTTCTGCTCAAATGAAAGAGAGGCGATATTAGCTTTGTATAGATTTCTTAGATTGCCTGAAATAGATCTCTGTGAAAAAGTGTTCACAAATGTGACTGTGAAGGATTTTTCCGGTCATGGTAATACTACTTTGTTTGAATCGATACGAAATTTTGTTTAATTGTACACACCAGTGTTTTTGCTTTTTCCTTTCTTTTCTTGTTTTACCTTCTTTGATGATTAATTTATTGATAAGCAAACACGGTCCTCTGTAATTGATCTTGATGTATGTTACTGGAATCAGAACTTACTTGAAAATCATTTTTAAGTATTGAAGAGTTATAGAAACAAATCCCTTGTAGGCGCATTTACCTTCTTATTGTAAACTGCCCAAGCTGACAAAGGTCCACTGGGTTCACCATTTTTGTGATTTTGTTGCAGAATGCATCACACTGGAGAAGGGGAAAAAACTAGGATAAATAAATATTTTTTCTTCATAGCACCCGCTCTGGGGAGGCATAAGGTTTTGGTGCTGTTCCAGGTTTATGTGATTTTGTAAATCTGGGGCAGTGTCAAAATCCATGGGTGTTGTGTGGGAACACCCACAGCAACGCCCATGGAACGCCCACAGCAACACCCATGGAACGCCCACAGCAAAGCCCATGGAACGCCCACAGCATCGCCCATGGAACGCCCACAGCAATGCCCACGGAAAGCCCACAGCAACGCCCATGGAACGCCCACAGCAACGCCCATGGAACGCCTGGAACGCCCACAGCAACGCCCATGGAACGCCCATGGAACACCCACAGCAACGCCCATGGAACGCCCATGGAACACCCACAGCAACGCCCATGGAACGCCCACAGCATCGCCCATGGAACACCCACAGCAATGCCCATGGAACACCCACAGCAACGCTCATGGAACGCCCACAGCAACGCCCATGGAACGCCCACAGCAGCACCCATGGAACACCCACAGCAATGCCCATGGAACACCCACAGCAATGCCCATGGAACGCCCACAGCAGCACCCATGGAACACCCACAGCAATGCCCATGGAACACCCACAGCAATGCCCATGGAACACCCACAGCAATGCCCATGGAACACCCACAGCAACGCCCATGGAACGCCCACAGCAACGCCCATGGAACACCCTCAGCAACGCCCATGGAACGCCCACAGCAACACCCATGGAACGCCCACAGCAAAGCCCATGGAACGCCCACAGCATCGCCCATGGAACGCCCACAGCAATGCCCACGGAACGCCCACAGCAACGCCCATGGAACGCCCATGGAACACCCACAGCAACGCCCATGGAACGCCCATGGAACACCCACAGCAACGCCCATGGAACGCCCACAGCATCGCCCATGGAACACCCACAGCAATGCCCATGGAACACCCACAGCAACGCTCATGGAACGCCCACAGCAACGCCCATGGAACGCCCACAGCAGCACCCATGGAACACCCACAGCAATGCCCATGGAACACCCACAGCAATGCCCATGGAACGCCCACAGCAGCACCCATGGAACACCCACAGCAATGCCCATGGAACACCCACAGCAATGCCCATGGAACACCCACAGCAATGCCCATGGAACGCCCACAGCAACGCCCATGGAACGCCCACAGCATCGCCCATGGAACACCCACAGCAACGCCCATGGAACGCCCACAGCAACGCCCATGGAACACCCACAGCAATGCCCATGGAACACCCACAGCAACGCCCATGGAACACCCTCAGCAACGCCCATGGAACGCCCACAGCATCGCCCATGGAACACCCACAGCAACGCTCATGGAACGCCCACAGCAACGCCCATGGAACACCCACAGCAATGCCCATGGAACACCCACAGCAACGCCCATGGAACACCCTCAGCAACGCCCATGGAACGCCCACAGCATCGCCCATGGAACGCCCACTGCATCGCCCATGGAACACCCACAGCAACGCCCATGGAACGCCCACAGCATCGCCCATGGAACGCCCACTGCATCGCCCATGGAACACCCACAGCAACGCTCATGGAACGCCCACAGCAACGTCCATGGAACACCCACAGCAATGCCCATGGAACACCCACAGCAACGCCCATGGAACACCCACAGCAACGCTCATGGAACGCCCACAGCAACGCCCATAGAACACCCACAGCAACGCCCATGGAACACCCACAGCAACGCCCATGGAACACCCACAGCAGCGCCCATGGAACACCCACAGCAGCTCCCATGGGACACCCACAGCAACGCCCATGGAACGCCTGGAACGCCCACAGCAACGCCCATGGAACGCCCATGGAACACCCACAGCAACGCCCATGGAACGCCCATGGAACACCCACAGCAACGCCCATGGAACGCCCACAGCATCGCCCATGGAACACCCACAGCAATGCCCATGGAACACCCACAGCAACGCTCATGGAACGCCCACAGCAACGCCCATGGAACGCCCACAGCAGCACCCATGGAACACCCACAGCAATGCCCATGGAACACCCACAGCAATGCCCATGGAACGCCCACAGCAGCACCCATGGAACACCCACAGCAATGCCCATGGAACACCCACAGCAATGCCCATGGAACACCCACAGCAATGCCCATGGAACGCCCACAGCAACGCCCATGGAACGCCCACAGCATCGCCCATGGAACACCCACAGCAACGCCCATGGAACGCCCACAGCAACGCCCATGGAACACCCACAGCAATGCCCATGGAACACCCACAGCAACGCCCATGGAACACCCTCAGCAACGCCCATGGAATGCCCACAGCATCGCCCATGGAACACCCACAGCAACGCTCATGGAACGCCCACAGCAACGCCCATGGAATGCCCACAGCAACGCCCATGGAACACCCACAGCAATGCCCATGGAACACCCACAGCAACGCCCATGGAACACCCTCAGCAACGCCCATGGAACGCCCACAGCATCGCCCATGGAACGCCCACTGCATCGCCCATGGAACACCCACAGCAACGCCCATGGAACGCCCACAGCATCGCCCATGGAACGCCCACTGCATCGCCCATGGAACACCCACAGCAACGCTCATGGAACGCCCACAGCAACGCCCATGGAACACCCACAGCAATGCCCATGGAACACCCACAGCAACGCCCATGGAACACCCACAGCAACGCTCATGGAACGCCCACAGCAACGCCCATAGAACACCCACAGCAACGCCCATGGAACACCCACAGCAACGCCCATGGAACACCCACAGCAGCGCCCATGGAACACCCACAGCAGCGCCCATGGAACACCCACAGCAACGCCCATGGAACGCCTACAGCAACGCCCATGGAACACCCACAGCAACACCCATGGAACGCCCACAGCATCGCCCATGGAACGCCCACAGCAACACCCATGGAACGCCCACAGCATCGCCCATGGAACGCCCACAGCATCGCCCATGGAACACCCACAGCAACGCCCATGGAACACCCACAGCAACACCCATGGAACGCCCACAGCAACGCCCATGGAACGCCCACAGCATCGCCCATGGAACACCCACAGCAACACCCATGGAACGCCCACAGCATCGCCCATGGAACGCCCACAGCAACGCCCATGGAACGCCCACTGCAACGCCCATGAAACGCCCACAGCAACGCCCATGGAACGCCCACAGCAGCGCCCATGGAACACCCACAGCAACGCCCATGGAACGCCTACAGCAACGCCCATGGAACGCCCACAGCATCGCCCATGGAACGCCCACAGCAGCGCCCATGGAACACCCACAGCAACGCCCATGGAACGCCTACAGCAACGCCCATGGAACGCCCACAGCAACACCCATGGAACGCCCACAGCAACACCCATGGAACGCCCACAGCAACGCCCATGGAACGCCCACAGCAACACCCATGGAACGCCCACAGCAACACCCATGGAACGCCCACAGCAACGCTCATGGAACACCCACAGCAACGCTCATGGAACGCCCACAGCAACACCCATGGAACGCCCACAGCAACACCCATGGAACGCCCACAGCAACACCCATGGAACGCCCACAGCATCGCCCATGGAACGCCCACAGCAACACCCATGGAACGCCCACAGCATCGCCCATGGAACGCCCACAGCAGCGCCCATGGAACACCCACAGCAACGCCCATGGAACGCCTACAGCAACGCCCATGGAACGCCCACAGCAACACCCATGGAACGCCCACAGCAACACCCATGGAACGCCCACAGCAACGCCCATGGAACGCCCACAGCAACACCCATGGAACGCCCACAGCAACACCCATGGAACGCATACAGCAACGCTCATGGAACACCCACAGCAAAGCCCATGGAACGCCCACAGCATCGCCCATGGAACGCCCACAGCAATGCCCACGGAACGCCCACAGCAACGCCCATGGAACGCCCACAGCAACGCCCATGGAACGCCTGGAACGCCCACAGCAACGCCCATGGAACGCCCATGGAACACCCACAGCAACGCCCATGGAACGCCCATGGAACACCCACAGCAACGCCCATGGAACGCCCACAGCATCGCCCATGGAACACCCACAGCAATGCCCATGGAACACCCACAGCAACGCTCATGGAACGCCCACAGCAGCACCCATGGAACACCCACAGCAATGCCCATGGAACACCCACAGCAATGCCCATGGAACGCCCACAGCAGCACCCATGGAACACCCACAGCAATGCCCATGGAACACCCACAGCAATGCCCATGGAACACCCACAGCAATGCCCATGGAACGCCCACAGCAACGCCCATGGAACGCCCACAGCATCGCCCATGGAACACCCACAGCAACGCCCATGGAACGCCCACAGCAACGCCCATGGAACACCCACAGCAATGCCCATGGAACACCCACAGCAACGCCCATGGAACACCCTCAGCAACGCCCATGGAACGCCCACAGCATCGCCCATGGAACACCCACAGCAACGCTCATGGAACGCCCACAGCAACGCCCATGGAACACCCACAGCAATGCCCATGGAACACCCACAGCAACGCCCATGGAACACCCTCAGCATCGCCCATGGAACGCCCACAGCATCGCCCATGGAACGCCCACTGCATCGCCCATGGAACACCCACAGCAACGCCCATGGAACGCCCACAGCATCGCCCATGGAACGCCCACTGCATCGCCCATGGAACACCCACAGCAACGCTCATGGAACGCCCACGGCAACGCCCATGGAACACCCACAGCAATGCCCATGGAACACCCACAGCAACGCCCATGGAACACCCACAGCAACGCTCATGGAACGCCCACAGCAACGCCCATAGAACACCCACAGCAACGCCCATGGAACACCCACAGCAACGCCCATGGAACACCCACAGCAGCGCCCATGGAACACCCACAGCAGCGCCCATGGAACACCCACAGCAACGCCCATGGAACGCCTACAGCAACGCCCATGGAACACCCACAGCAACACCCATGGAACGCCCACAGCATCGCCCATGGAACGCCCACAGCATCGCCCATGGAACGCCCACAGCATCGCCCATGGAACACCCACAGCAACGCCCATGGAACACCCACAGCAACACCCATGGAACGCCCACAGCAACGCCCATGGAACGCCCACAGCATCGCCCATGGAACACCCACAGCAACACCCATGGAACGCCCACAGCATCGCCCATGGAACGCCCACAGCAACGCCCATGGAACGCCCACTGCAACGCCCATGAAACGCCCACAGCAACGCCCATGGAACGCCCACAGCAGCGCCCATGGAACGCCCACAGCAGCGCCCATGGAACACCCACAGCAACGCCCATGGAACGCCTACAGCAACGCCCATGGAACGCCCACAGCAACGCCCATGGAACACCCACAGCAACGCCCATGGAACACCCTCAGCAACGCCCATGGAACGCCCACAGCATCGCCCATGGAACACCCACAGCAACGCTCATGGAACGCCCACAGCAACGCCCATGGAACACCCACAGCAGCACCCATGGAACACCCACAGCAATGCCCATGGAACACCCACAGCAATGCCCATGGAACGCCCACAGCAGCACCCATGGAACACCCACAGCAATGCCCATGGAACACCCACAGCAATGCCCATGGAACACCCACAGCAATGCCCATGGAACGCCCACAGCAACGCCCATGGAACGCCCACAGCATCGCCCATGGAACACCCACAGCAACGCCCATGGAACGCCCACAGCAACGCCCATGGAACACCCACAGCAATGCCCATGGAACACCCACAGCAACGCCCATGGAACACCCTCAGCAACGCCCATGGAACGCCCACAGCATCGCCCATGGAACACCCACAGCAACGCTCATGGAACGCCCACAGCAACGCCCATGGAACACCCACAGCAATGCCCATGGAACACCCACAGCAACGCCCATGGAACACCCTCAGCAACGCCCATGGAACGCCCACAGCATCGCCCATGGAACGCCCACTGCATCGCCCATGGAACACCCACAGCAACGCCCATGGAACGCCCACAGCATCGCCCATGGAACGCCCACTGCATCGCCCATGGAACACCCACAGCAACGCTCATGGAACGCCCACAGCAACGCCCATGGAACACCCACAGCAATGCCCATGGAACACCCACAGCAACGCCCATGGAACACCCACAGCAACGCTCATGGAACGCCCACAGCAACGCCCATAGAACACCCACAGCAACGCCCATGGAACACCCACAGCAACGCCCATGGAACACCCACAGCAGCGCCCATGGAACACCCACAGCAGCGCCCATGGAACACCCACAGCAACGCCCATGGAACGCCTGGAACGCCCACAGCAACGCCCATGGAACGCCCATGGAACACCCACAGCAACGCCCATGGAACGCCCATGGAACACCCACAGCAACGCCCATGGAACGCCCACAGCATCGCCCATGGAACACCCACAGCAATGCCCATGGAACACCCACAGCAACGCTCATGGAACGCCCACAGCAACGCCCATGGAACGCCCACAGCAGCACCCATGGAACACCCACAGCAATGCCCATGGAACACCCACAGCAATGCCCATGGAACGCCCACAGCAGCACCCATGGAACACCCACAGCAATGCCCATGGAACACCCACAGCAATGCCCATGGAACACCCACAGCAATGCCCATGGAACGCCCACAGCAACGCCCATGGAACGCCCACAGCATCGCCCATGGAACACCCACAGCAACTCCCATGGAACGCCCACAGCAACGCCCATGGAACACCCACAGCAATGCCCATGGAACACCCACAGCAACGCCCATAGAACACCCTCAGCAACGCCCATGGAATGCCCACAGCATCGCCCATGGAACACCCACAGCAACGCTCATGGAACGCCCACAGCAACGCCCATGGAACACCCACAGCAATGCCCATGGAACACCCACAGCAACGCCCATGGAACACCCTCAGCAACGCCCATGGAACGCCCACAGCATCGCCCATGGAACGCCCACTGCATCGCCCATGGAACACCCACAGCAACGCCCATGGAACGCCCACAGCATCGCCCATGGAACGCCCACTGCATCGCCCATGGAACACCCACAGCAACGCTCATGGAACGCCCACAGCAACGCCCATGGAACACCCACAGCAATGCCCATGGAACACCCACAGCAACGCCCATGGAACACCCACAGCAACGCTCATGGAACGCCCACAGCAACGCCCATAGAACACCCACAGCAACGCCCATGGAACACCCACAGCAACGCCCATGGAACACCCACAGCAGCGCCCATGGAACACCCACAGCAGCGCCCATGGAACACCCACAGCAACGCCCATGGAACGCCTACAGCAACGCCCATGGAACACCCACAGCAACACCCATGGAACGCCCACAGCAACACCCATGGAACGCCCACAGCAACGCCCATGGAACGCCCACAGCATCGCCCATGGAACGCCCACAGCAACGCCCATGGAACGCCCACAGCAACGCTCATGGAACACCCACAGCAACGCTCATGGAACGCCCACAGCAACACCCATGGAACACCCACAGCAACGCCCATGGAACGCCTACAGCAACGCCCATGGAACGCCCACAGCATCGCCCATGGAACGCCCACAGCAGCGCCCATGGAACACCCACAGCAACGCCCATGGAACGCCTACAGCAACGCCCATGGAACGCCCACAGCAACACCCATGGAACGCCCACAGCAACACCCATGGAACGCCCACAGCAACGCCCATGGAACGCCCACAGCAACACCCATGGAACGCCCACAGCAACACCCATGGAACGCCCACAGCAACGCTCATGGAACACCCACAGCAACGCTCATGGAACGCCCACAGCAACACCCATGGAACGCCCACAGCAACACCCATGGAACGCCCACAGCAACACCCATGGAACGCCCACAGCATCGCCCATGGAACGCCCACAGCAACACCCATGGAACGCCAACAGCATCGCCCATGGAACGCCCACAGCAGCGCCCATGGAACACCCACAGCAACGCCCATGGAACGCCTACAGCAACGCCCATGGAACGCCCACAGCAACACCCATGGAACGCCCACAGCAACACCCATGGAACGCCCACAGCAACGCCCATGGAACGCCCACAGCAACACCCATGGAACGCCCACAGCAACACCCATGGAACGCCCACAGCAACGCTCATGGAACACCCACAGCAACGCTCATGGAACGCCCACAGCAACACCCATGGAACGCCCACAGCAACACCCATGGAACGCCCACAGCATCGCCCATGGAACGCCCACAGCAACACCCATGGAACGCCCACAGCATCGCCCATGGAACGCCCACAGCATCGCCCATGGAACGCCCACAGCATCGCCCATGGAACACCCACAGCAACGCCCATGGAACACCCACAGCAACACCCATGGAACGCCCACAGCAACGCCCATGGAACGCCCACAGCATCGCCCATGGAACACCCACAGCAACACCCATGGAACGCCCACAGCATCGCCCATGGAACGCCCACAGCAACGCCCATGGAACGCCCACTGCAACGCCCATGAAACGCCCACAGCAACGCCCATGGAACGCCCACAGCAACGCCCATGGAACACCCACAGCAACGCCCATGGAACGCCTACAGCAACGCCCATGGAACGCCCACAGCAACGCCCATGGAACGCCCACAGCAGCGCCCATGGAACACCCACAGCAACGCTCATGGAACGCCCACAGCAACGCCCATAGAACACCCACAGCAACGCTCATGGAACACCCACAGCAACGCTCATGGAACGCCCACAGCAACGCCCATGGAACACCCACAGCAACACCCATGGAACGCCCACAGCATCGCCCATGGAACGCCCACAGCAACACCCATGGAACGCCCACAGCATCGCCCATGGAACGCCCACAGCAGCGCCCATGGAACACCCACAGCAACGCCCATGGAACACCCACAGCAACACCCATGGAACGCCCACAGCAACGCCCATGGAACGCCCACAGCATCGCCCATGGAACACCCACAGCAACACCCATGGAACGCCCACAGCATCGCCCATGGAACGCCCACAGCAACGCCCATGGAACGCCCACTGCAACGCCCATGAAACGCCCACAGCAACGCCCATGGAACGCCCACAGCAGCGCCCATGGAACACCCACAGCAACGCCCATGGAACGCCTACAGCAACGCCCATGGAACGCCCACAGCATCGCCCATGGAACGCCCACAGCAGCGCCCATGGAACACCCACAGCAACGCCCATGGAACGCCTACAGCAACGCCCATGGAACGCCCACAGCAACACCCATGGAACGCCCACAGCAACACCCATGGAACGCCCACAGCAACGCCCATGGAACGCCCACAGCAGCACCCATGGAACGCCCACAGCAACACCCATGGAACGCCCACAGCAACGCTCATGGAACACCCACAGCAACGCTCATGGAACGCCCACAGCAACACCCATGGAACGCCCACAGCAACACCCATGGAACGCCCACAGCAACACCCATGGAACGCCCACAGCATCGCCCATGGAACGCCCACAGCAACACCCATGGAACGCCAACAGCATCGCCCATGGAACGCCCACAGCAGCGCCCATGGAACACCCACAGCAACGCCCATGGAACGCCTACAGCAACGCCCATGGAACGCCCACAGCAACACCCATGGAACGCCCACAGCAACGCCCATGGAACGCCCACAGCAACACCCATGGAACGCCCACAGCAACACCCATGGAACGCCCACAGCAACGCTCATGGAACACCCACAGCAACGCTCATGGAACGCCCACAGCAACACCCATGGAACGCCCACAGCAACACCCATGGAACGCCCACAGCAACACCCATGGAACGCCCACAGCATCGCCCATGGAACGCCCACAGCAACACCCATGGAACGCCCACAGCATCGCCCATGGAACGCCCACAGCATCGCCCATGGAACGCCCACAGCATCGCCCATGGAACACCCACAGCAACGCCCATGGAACACCCACAGCAACACCCATGGAACGCCCACAGCAACGCCCATGGAACGCCCACAGCATCGCCCATGGAACACCCACAGCAACACCCATGGAACGCCCACAGCATCGCCCATGGAACGCCCACAGCAACGCCCATGGAACGCCCACTGCAACGCCCATGGAACGCCCACTGCAACGCCCATGAAACGCCCACAGCAACGCCCATGGAACGCCCACAGCAGCGCCCATGGAACACCCACAGCAACGCCCATGGAACGCCTACAGCAACGCCCATGGAACGCCCACAGCATCGCCCATGGAACGCCCACAGCAGCGCCCATGGAACACCCACAGCAACGCCCATGGAACGCCTACAGCAACGCCCATGGAACGCCCACAGCAACACCCATGGAACGCCCACAGCAACACCCATGGAACGCCCACAGCAACGCCCATGGAACGCCCACAGCAACACCCATGGAACGCCCACAGCAACACCCATGGAACGCCCACAGCAACGCTCATGGAACACCCACAGCAACGCTCATGGAACGCCCACAGCAACACCCATGGAACGCCCACAGCAACACCCATGGAACGCCCACAGCAACACCCATGGAACGCCCACAGCATCGCCCATGGAACGCCCACAGCAACACCCATGGAACGCCAACAGCATCGCCCATGGAACGCCCACAGCAGCGCCCATGGAACACCCACAGCAACGCCCATGGAACGCCTACAGCAACGCCCATGGAACGCCCACAGCAACACCCATGGAACGCCCACAGCAACGCCCATGGAACGCCCACAGCAACACCCATGGAACGCCCACAGCAACACCCATGGAACGCCCACAGCAACGCTCATGGAACACCCACAGCAACGCTCATGGAACGCCCACAGCAACACCCATGGAACGCCCACAGCAACACCCATGGAACGCCCACAGCAACACCCATGGAACGCCCACAGCATCGCCCATGGAACGCCCACAGCAACACCCATGGAACGCCCACAGCATCGCCCATGGAACGCCCACAGCATCGCCCATGGAACGCCCACAGCATCGCCCATGGAACACCCACAGCAACGCCCATGGAACACCCACAGCAACACCCATGGAACGCCCACAGCAACGCCCATGGAACGCCCACAGCATCGCCCATGGAACACCCACAGCAACACCCATGGAACGCCCACAGCATCGCCCATGGAACGCCCACAGCAACGCCCATGGAACGCCCACTGCAACGCCCATGAAACGCCCACAGCAACGCCCATGGAACGCCCACAGCAACGCCCATGGAACACCCACAGCAACGCCCATGGAACGCCTACAGCAACGCCCATGGAACGCCCACAGCATCGCCCATGGAACGCCCACAGCAATGCCCATGGAACGCCCACAGCAGCGCCCATGGAACACCCACAGCAACGCTCATGGAACGCCCACAGCAACGCCCATAGAACACCCACAGCAACGCTCATGGAACACCCACAGCAACGCTCATGGAACGCCCACAGCAACGCCCATGGAACGCCCACAGCAACGCCCATGGAACACCCACAGCAACGCTCATGGAACGCCCACAGCAACGCCCATGGAACGCCCACAGCATCGCCCATGGAACGCCCACAGCAACGCCCATGGAACACCCACAGCAACGCTCATGGAACGCCCACAGCAACACCCATGGAACATCCGCAGCAACACCCATGGAACGCCCACATCAACGCCCATGGAACGCCCACAGCATCGCCCATGGAACGCCCACAGCAACGCTCATGGAACGCCCACAGCAACGCCCATGGAACGCCCACAGCAACGCCCATGGAACACCCACAGCAATGCTCATGGAACGCCCACAGCATCGCCCATGGAACGCCCACAGCAACGCCCATGGAACGCCCACAGCAACGCTCATGGAACGCCCACAGCAACGCCCATGGAACGCCCACAGCAACGCCCATGGAACACCCACAGCAATGCTCATGGAACGCCTTCCCAAGTGCAGAGTGAGGCAACGCAGCGACTTGTGCTGTCTCCCCGTACTCCATATCTATGAGGCCATGCAAAGCCAGGCAGGGTGGTTTTGTGTCACCTCATAGGTATGATTAAGAGGCTTACCCCGCCGGAACGTCACAAAGAATGATGCTCCGGCAACGCAAGTGTCTCATAAATAAGCTCCAATTAATTGTAACCTTCGGTAAGTAAATGGTGCTCATGTAAAGCGCTCCATTATCACATGAAAGCGATTTCAAATACGCGAGCTCAGAATACCAGTTTTCCTTATAATCTTTTCTTTTTTATTTAATAGACTGTGATGTCGCTGTATAATAATCTGGGCCATGTACAGAGCTTACATACCCGCTGTCTTGCCTCTTAGTTCACTAATGGTTCGTGTTTAAAAACGGTCAATAAGTACTTCTCAGGGCAGTGGTATGTCGTGCCATCGTAACTAAAAGCGTCCCCGTGCTAAGGAAACTCTTCTGAACTTTGAAGAGTCTGTATCCTAATAGACGTGGTTTGTTTTGTGACTTACATAGCAAATATGTTGGGTTTTTTTCCTGAGTTTTAAACAGCGCAAACTCTTGACCTGAAGGTATCAGAGGCTGTACATGAGCGCCACTTGCGTTACAGAAGGACACATTCATGTTGATGTTAGGCACGGGGAGATTAAGGGGCAGATTTACAATAACTGGCGCATCCCCAGGGATGCGCCAGTTATTGTGCGCCGCACCATGGGGTAAAAACTGCACAGCTGAGTGATGCATCTGTGCCGTAAAGGCGGCGCATTGCTGGAGTTGCGTCACAAGCGCGACACAGCTCCAGCAATGCTCTGGGGGGCCCTATTTGCCCGATGCTGCGTCAAGCCTTACGCCTGCTTCAAGCAGGCGCAGGGTTTTGACGCAGCATTGGCCTAAAAGTGACTGAGTGAAATCTTGTAGATTTCACTCAGCCACTTTTAGGAGGCGTTCCGGCGCAGGAACGCCCTTCCCTGCGCCGGAACGCCTCCTTATGGGCAAGGCTTTACAACGTGACGCATCTCCCAGATGCGTCACGTTGTAAATACCTGGCATCATGGCACATCTTTTGCTCCGCCGCTGCGTCACAAAAGTGACGCAACGGCGGCATAAAAGAGGCGCAAGGGGCTTGTAAATCTGCCCCTTGAAGATTTGCTCAGAATCACAGGGTGTTGAGCGTCCCTGCTGAGACTCGAACCCAGTTCCACCCTAGCCGTTAGGCCACATCCTCTCCCCAAGTTCAGGGCTCAGCTGGTCAAGGGCTCTACGATCCGAACCAGGGCTTTGGCTCGGCTCTGTCCCAACTCTGGCGCCGGCCTCTAAGGAGAGAGGGATGATGGGGAAAGTAAATGAATGTAAGGGGAAGCAAGGGGAGAAAAGAAGCAATGGCCTGAAGGAAGGAAAGTGTGGAGGGAAGGAGAGAGAGTGAAGGTGGGAGTGGTATGGAAGGAATAGAAAAGGAAGTAAGAGAAGGGAAGATCCCCCTTCCTGCACATCAACAATAAAAAAAAATAGGTTTTGCAACTTCTCTGTGTGCGGTATTAAGCAGCACACAGAGAAGTTACAAAACAGCATTTAAAGATTGTTTATGTGCAGGAAGGTGTCCCTTCCCTCAACGGAGGCTCCCTTGCACTATAGTCCCTTGCGCCACTGGCACTGTGGTGCACGGGTGGCTGCGTTGGCGCTAGGCAGCTAAATATAGAGCCAAGGCCGGGGGAAACGCAGGGCTGCACCAAAATCTAGCAACACTGGTGCTGTCTGCGTTTCCAAGGCGAGGAGCGCGGCGTGAGCCTTCTGGGCTCAACAGCAAACGATGCCACATTATTGTAAATATGCCCCCAAGAGAGGGGGTGCAGCATGGAAGGGCTTCGGGTGGCTCCAGATCCTACATTTCATCTGTGTGCGCCGAAGAGATCCGTAAGTGGCAGCCAGTGCCACGAGAAGAGACGCGGAGCAGCAGAAAGCGCTATCTGGTGCTGTGTGTGTGTCAAGGCGCTGTACTTAGACCCGCTGTGAATGAGCATCAAACTGTAGTCGTGGGCAGTCCTGGCTCCGCGGACAGCACGTGCGCTCTTCGATTACTCGTCACTAGAGCACCCCTGGGAGGCCTCAGAAGGGGGTGACCCCCCACCCTGTGTGGATACACCTAGGGCACTTAGTGTCTGAAGTCTTCAAGCGCCTCGAGGCTTCTCGGCTTTATTGGGGAGGGGCCGGTGAGGGGCTCACACAGGGGCAGAGCCCGGCTCTAGGAGGGGGGCGTGATAAGAGACACCTGCCCACAGGCAGTGCCACGAGAGAGCGCCAGGGCTTCTAGGTGCCGGGTGGTGGATGCATCTGTCCTCGCACCACCTCCCCTGAGCCGGGGCTTCGGCGCACCCTCTCTCCCTCACGCCACACCCGTGTAGCGCCTTACTTCTTCGCCCCGCCCCCCCTCCTCTTCAATCATGCCCTGTCCCCCATCCCTCCGCGTCCCTCCTTCCCTCCCTCGCTTTCGTTCCGTCGTTTCAGTCTCTCCTTGTTTTATTCTCTTCCCCTCGTTTTTTTTGTTTCTTTCATGTCTTTTCTTTCTGTGTTTTTATTCCTATCTGTGTCCCTATGTTTTTCATTCGTTATCTTTTATTATTTAATTGTTTCTTTTTTCTTCGTATATGTTATAGTGTCCTTTTCTCAGCTTTCCTTCGTTCTGTTTTTTTGGCATTTTCTTTTTTATTTGTCTTCAAATATTTTCGCTTTCGTTCTTCGCTTTCTTTTTTTCTTTCTTTGCAGGCCGTTTCTTTCCCTCTCTCTCACCCCCGCCTTCTTTCGTTAAACTCCCTCATTCCTTCCCGCCTGACCTCTTTCTTTCCGTTTGTTTTCTTTCCTTTACCTTCTTGTTCGGGTCGGTTATATTTCTCTTTCTGTTTTCGATATGAACATGGTCGTCGTCGCAACAGTTTTATTAACGCCATTTGTTCCGCTATCGAAAACGATAACATCAAGAAGCCAGCAGAATTAATATTAATAAAATTGTGTAATGTACTTGGTGTTCACGTAAAGCGCTCCAACGTCTTAGGACCGCGTTGGCGCTACATAAAAAATAATATTAACACTATTAACAAATATAATGGTGAGAAGAACACGGTTGGGAGATTCCGCATGGTTTCGGGCCCTGATGTCAGCCCAACCGTCTCCCCTCTCCCCCTCAACCCTTCTCCCGCAGTCAGGGGGTTCACTGCCCCGACCGCCACAGGGGGTCCCGGCTGTTGCCCAGCCTGTCCCTTTCAGACCGAATTACACGCACACAATTGATTATTAGTCTATGGGGGGGGGGTGTTGAGATGTCGGGGAGGGGGCAATAAAGGCTGCAGAGGGTACACGCCGGCGCCCCTGAGCCGGGAACGAACCTTGCACATAAATAAAGTTAAAATACAGAGAGTCCTGAGACTGCACTCCAGGGGGCTTTAATACTATTCTTTTTTAAATGGACGGAAGGGGCGATTAAAGAGCGGATGTGATGTCAGGGCCTGAGCTCCCGACTTTGGAACTGGAGAACGAGGTTCCAGTCTCGGCGTCGGCTCAGCATCCTGTGATTCTAGACACATCACGTAATATCGCTGCGTCTAAAAAATGAATGTGACCCTTGTTGCGTGAGTAGCTGGTGCTCGTGTAAAGCGCCCCAACACCACCAAAAAAGAGAAAAGGGGGCACCCCAACTTTGACTTTTAAAGATGAATGTCTGTGAGAAATCTAGCATGCTCTCGGGATTTATGAAGTTGTTTTTATATCACACGTTTACTGTGGAGACATTTGCTTGAAAAAGCCGTTTTCTTCAGAGTGCGTCCAACCGTGGGCAGAGTTGCACCTCGAATGTTTGGGTGCAACTTTCATCAGTAAAGTATGGATGAAGGAATGGGTCAGATTGGAAGGATGCACATTCTGTGGCTCCAACCGTCACCACATAATTATGCCACATAATGTTTATGTTTCACAAAAGTTGTTTTTCTACGGATGGAAAATATACTGACAGTCATCTGCTTTCAAATGTGCCTTTTTGCTGCATTTTTTTTGTTTGTAGCGGCTCTGACAGTTGCAAACCCCTGTAATCCTGTGGCTGTCATCTTGATGAGAACATTGTAATTTACCATGTTAAGGTAATATTTTCCTGATTTCAGGATTGGATTTTTTTAAAATCTCTCTCTCGCTATACATGCACAGAGATATATGTCAAAGTCATTGTCTCGAGCCCTAGCTCGTCCAAGATGATGTAAATACATTTGTGTGATATATATATATATATATATATATATATATATATATATATATATATATATATATATATATATATATATATATATATATATATATATATATATATATATATATATATATATATATATATATATATATATATATATATATATATATTCTTTTGCTGTACTTTAAAGCCAAAGTGACCTCAAACGCAGGCCCCTTGTAATGATGTATTAATTTCACAAGCGCTTTATGACGGATGCGCAGCCACCGGGTTCACTGTTTGGTAAAATACAAGTCTTTGTCTGAGTTGAAACGAATACATTCATTGTTTCCGACGGCATCGCACAAAGAGCCGCGAGTGGACGCCACGGCGCCCCCACACAGCAGTAGTATTAACCGATGAGGGGGGTGGGAGGGGGGGCAGGTGCCTCGAAGCCGGGGGCGCCTGAAACAGCTGTTTTAGGGATGTGCAAGAAGGGACGGGGTCCCCCGGACAGAGGCGGCGTCACCCGGACGTTGAGTGGAGTGTGTGTGTCCGGCTGGAGGGGGAGCGGGGGGGGGGGGCGTGGCTGCTGCACACAAGATACGCCTTGCACCCCTGGCAGTGTCACCACGGGGGAGTTTAAACCCTACATTGGCCCTGTCCTCGGGGACTGAACACAGCTTGTAAACAGAGCAGGTGAAACAAACCAGACACAACAACCCCCCCCCCCCCGTCCCGTCGGATCCGTGCGTAAAAGCGCAGCGCGGGCACCCCCTCCCCTGGCTGTGCCATCTATAAACCACAACACACACACCCTCCCCTGGCTGTGCCATTTATAAACTACAGCACACACCCCCTCCCCTGGCTGTGCCATCTATAAACCACAACACACACACCCTCCCCTGGCTGTCCCTGGCTGTGCCATCTGTAAACCACAACACACACACCCTGGCTGTGCCATCTGTAAACCACAACGCACACACCCTCCCCTGGCTGTGCCATCTGTAAACCACAACACACACACCCTCCCCTGGCACACACACACACCCTCCCCTGGCTGTGCCATCTGTAAACCACAACACACACACCCTCCCCTGGCTGTGCCATCTGTAAACCACAACACACACTCCCTTCCCTGGCTGTGCCATCGATAAACCACAACACACACCCCCTCCCCTGGCCGTGCCATCTGTAAACCACAGCACACACTCCCTCCCCTGGGTGTGCCATCTATAAACCACAACACACACTCCCTCCCCTGGCTGTGCCATCTGTAAACCACAACACACACACCCTCCCCTGGCTGTGCCATCTGTAAACCACAACACACACCCCCTCCCCTGGCTGTGCCATCTGTAAACCACAACACACACTCCCTCCCCTGGCTGTGCCATCTGTAAACCACAACACACACTCCCTCCCCTGGCTGTGCCATCTGTAAACCACAACACACACACCCTCCCCTGGCTGTACATACGTGCACACACGCACACGCGCACACACAGACAGACACACACAGACAGGCATGCACACACTGACACAATCACATACACAGGAACCAGGCACAGGATCCGCGAAGTCGCCGCACCCGCCCAGGATCGGCTCAACACCTCATGCGGCACAGGCGGGGGGTACACACGCACACACACCACACACCACTCTCTCTCTCTCTTCGTCTCTCTCTCTTACTCTTAGGGTATCAAACACACTCCATGTGCCTGGCAGTATGACTGTACTGACACTCTCGCTGTGTCTCTGAAGGTTTATTGTTGCACCGTCAGCCAACTGTTCCCGCGGTCCCTCAGCCCGCCTCAATATCCTGGATGAAAACACACATATAAAAACGCTGGGATTGTGAAACACAACTCACAAACACACACATCTCTCTGATTGTGAGTTTTATGAAACTAGACAAACACGTCCCTGGTAGGTAGCTGGAGTCAAACAGAAACAGACAATCTACAAGCTCAATTCAGCACACACCACTCCTCCCGAAACAAGCTACACACCTCATCCCCAGGAGTGTGACTATACCTGGGACTGTGACTGTTCCAAGTCACAAATGCACACATGAGCCGTGAGAGTGAAACACACATCCCCCGCAGTCTCACTCTTCTAACACACAAAAATACACACATTCTTGGCAGTGCAAATCTTCTACAAAATAGTCGCACACCCCGGGCGTTGTAACTCTTCTACAACACAAAACATACACATCCCTGGTGGTGTAACTTCTCTACAACACAACGCGCACAAACACCCCTGGCAGTGTCACACTTCTACAACACAACGCGCATACAACCCAGGCAGTGTCACACTCATACAACACAATGCGCACACACCTCTCTGGCAGTGTCACACTTCTACAACACAACACGCACACACCTCCCTGGCAGTGTCACACTTCTACAACACAACGCGCACACACCTCCCTGGCAGTGTCACACTTCTACAACACAACGCCCAAACACCTCCCTGCAGTGTCACACTTCTACAACACAACGCGCACACATCTCCCTGGCAGTGTCACACTTCTACAACACAACGCGCACACACCTCCCTGGCAGTGTCACACTTCTAGACACAAAGCTCACACACTTCCTTTGCATTGTCACACTTCTACAACACAACACGCACACCTCCCTGGCAGTGTCAGACTTCTACAACACAACGCCCACACACCCCTGGCAGTGTCACACTTCTACAACACAACGCCCAAACACACCTCCCTGGCAGTGTCACAGTTCTACAACACAACGCGCACACACCCCTGGCAGTGTCACACTTCTACAACACAACGCGCACACACCTCCCTGGCAGTGTCACACTCCTACAACACAATGCGCACACCTCCCTGGCAGTGTCACACTCCTACAACACAATGCACACACACCTCCCTGGCAGTATCACACTTCTACAACACAATGCGCATACACCTCCCTGGCAGTGTCACACTCCTACAACACAACGCGCACACACCTCCCTGGCAGTATCACACTTCTACAACACAACGCGCACACACCTCCTGGCAGTGTCACACTCCTACAACACAACGCGCACACACCTCCCTGGCAGTATCACACTTCTACAACACAGCGCGCACACACCTCCTTGGCAGTGTCACACTTCTACAACACAACGCACACACACCTCCCTGGCAGTGTCACAAGTCTACAACACAACACGCAGACACCTCCCTGCAGTGTCACACTTCTACAACACAACGCACCCACACACCCGTCAGTGTCACACTCCTACAACACAACGCGCACACACCCCTGGCTGTGTCACACTTCTACAACACAACGCGCACACACCTCCCTGGCAGTGTCACACTTCTACAACACAACGCGTACACACCTCCCTGGCAGTGTCAGACTTCTTCAACACATCGGGCACACATCTCCCTGGCAGTGCCACACTTCTATAACACAACGCGCACACACCCCTGGCAGTGTTAAACTTCTACAACACAACGCGCACACACCCCCGGCAGTGTCACACTTCTACAACACAACGCGCACACACCTCCTTGGCAGTGTCACACTTCTACAACACAATGCGCACACACCCCTGGCAGTGTCACTCTTCTACAACACAACGCGCACACACCCCTGGCAGTGTCACACTTCTCCAACACAATGCGCACACACCCCTGGCAGTGTCACACTTCTACAACACAATGGGCACACACCTCCTTGGCAGTGTCACACTTCTACAACACAAAGCACATACCTCCATGGCAGTGTCACACTTCTAGACACAACAGTCACACACCTCCTTGGCAGTGTCACACTTCTACAACACCAAGAATTTGATTGGCCCGTGCACAACCTATATTTGAAAGTAGTTCAGTGAAACGTTATTCAATTTTAGAATAGGTGCTCCTAAGGTGTCGCCCTCCACCCTTGGGCGAGTGAATTTGAAAAGTAAGCGAAGTGTGATCAATTAGAAACTGATGACATCCCTTAGGGTACTCAAGTTTGTGGTGAAATCCTCCTCTGTTGTTCAAGAAACAAACTTAGAGAGTTTTTGAAGAATGTATTCTCTTCTTGTTAAGTATAATCACATTGTATGCAAAGATCAATAACGTTTTTGTTGAAAACATATATTCAATTCCATTTCATACATGGTTGTATCCAGCTCCAATGCATTTCGGGCTACGACCTTCGTCGGGGAGCATCTAAACAAAAAAATGACATATATTGTTCTAAGTATGATATTAACTGTCACACGTGGTAATGAAAATCGTTAAATTGATAAATAACAGAAAGTAATGACATTAGCCCAAAAGATAGATGAACGATAATGTGTGTAAAAGAAATAAATCAAGGGGGTGATCGCCGAGTGTTTAAAAGGAAAATGGCAGGTATAAATCATGCTATTGGTGGTTACAAATTCAACGAGTGTGGATGAAACGCTTTAACGCGTATAGATAACGGTAAGAGTGAAAATTCAAAGAAACCATTTCAACAATTAAGACGGCTCGTCGCAAACAAATGTGGCGAGTGGTCATATATGCGAGCGCTATGGCAGGTCAACATCTACTTACTCGTGTATTCAATGGATGGTTGCATAGTCGGCGTGGTCTTGGGCTCGCAGGAGTGTGGACAACTATGGGAGTTCCCTGTCGGGTTTCGTACGTGAAACCAGGAAGTGTTACGATCACATGGGTGAGTGAGCAAGGTTATAGAAATAGGACTGGGATAGGTAGCGGGGTGTATAACGAAGGAACAGTAGTGATGTGAGATATAATCGTACAAAATTCACAATTCTAAATGTAGATCATACCATGATAGTCTAAAATGATAATACATTGTAACAATCTTAAATAAAAGTCTTAAATAAAAGTATTACTACATGTGATATTCACAAATAATGGCCAAACGGAGTGTCAGAATAGAGCATCCCATTAGATATGGGCTAAATCATTGTATCGAAAAGTCACAAGTAACATGAAAACTCAACGCGTTCATTGAGTCCATGTGGTTTTATTGAATTAAGTCTATAAATCCAATGATTTTCACGTTGTAACAATGTCTCGTTGTTGTCTCTTCCCTCTGTTTTGTCGATGGTTTCCAACACCATAAACTTAAGTTGTGAGATCTTGTGGTTCATTTCTATGAAGTGGCTTGCTACCGATGATTTAAGATTTTTAGTTCTGATATTGGATTTGTGGTCGTTGAGACGAGTCTTAAGTTTGCGTTCAGTCTTTCCAATATATACCATGCCACAAGGGCATTTGAGTAAGTATATAAGGTTGTTGGTATCACAAGTTGCCGTTACTCTCAATGGTATATTGTATCCTTTCATGGGATGTGTCACTTTCGTTCCTTCGAATGATATTGTGACAATTGTTGCAATTGTTACATGGTCTTGTCCCTCGTGAGGTCAATTGGCTTTGCTTAGGTTGTTTTAAAATTTCTCCCAGATTTTTTCCTCTTGTGTAGGCGAACAAGGGTCTGGATTTGAACATGTCCTGGAAATCTGGTTCCAATTGTAGCATTGGCCAATGTTTTAATATTATGTTTTTGAACATCAAACTCACATTAGAGTATTTTGATACGATGACCATCCGGTCATTATCACTTTTGGCTCTGGGTTGTTTTAACAAATCCATTCGTTGGAGCTCATGTACCTGATTTTTCGCTGTGTTCAATATTTGCTACGGGTAACCTCTTTCTCTGAATTGGTCGACCATTTCTTCAGTCCTTATTTTTGCTACGTCAGGGTCAGATGTGATGCGTTTTACTCTGAGTAATTGTGATTTGGTTAAGTGCCTTTTTAGAGATGTCTGGTGAAAGCTTGTATAATGTAATAGATTATTGCGGTCAGTAGATTTTCAAAAGATATCAGTTGTGATTTGGTTATCCTTCAACGTAATGAGAACATCCAAGAAAGTGATGGTTTGAGGGTCTATTGTCCAAGTAAACCGGATTCGTTGGTTGACTGAATTTAGGTAGATTAAGGCTTGTTCCAAATTCTCTTTGGTGTCCTTCCAAAGGAAGAACAGATCATCGATGTATCGTGCATACATTTTCAGGTGATTTTTCCAAACTGGGTTGGTCCAAATATTGGTGTGTTCAAACTCACCCATGAAGGTGTTAGCGTATATGGGAGCTGCGCTATTTCCCATGCTAGTACCCACTAGTTGCAGGAACCAGTCCTCCTCATGTTTGAAGTAACTATGGTACAAGGTGAACATAGTTACTTCCATCAGGAACAGTTTCATTGGTTCTTCCACTTCCAATTTAAGAATTGCTTGTTCCATGGCTTCAATACCTTCCTGGTGTGGGATTGAGGTGTATAAAGAGCTCACATCTGCTGTGCATAACAATAATTGTTCATTGGGTTCTATTTTGATTTCGTGTAGCTTACATAAAAAGTCTGTAGTGTCTCAAATGTAGCTGGTAAGAGATTGTACCATGGGTTGAAGATGTCGGTCCAGATATTGGCCTATAGGTTGATGGATACTTCCGCAGGTAGATACTATTGGTCGCATTGGTGGATCCAAAAGGTTTTTGTGGATCTTCGGGACTGCATAAATGGTGGGCCTTCTCGGGTTAGTCTTGATTAAAAAATTCCTAGTTTTCTGGTTGATTACCCCAAGGGTTAGTGCCTTGTCAACAATCTCTTTCAAGGTGGTAGTTTATTGTATTGTTGGGTTCCCTGGTAATCGCATGTAAGTTAGTTCATCGGATAAATGGTCTCTGAGTTTTTGTTGATACATACTGGAATTCATCACTGCCAGGGCTCCGCCCTTGTCCGCTTTAGTGCAAACTATGTCTTTGTTGTTGGCTATGTTTTGCAATCTGTCCCGATCCTTTTGTGTCATGTTTTTGTATGGGTTTTTTTTAAGTTGATTGATTGTACATCTTTTTTAACCAACTGTTCAAAAAGGTCGATGCTTTTGTGGCTTACTGGTGCTTGAAAAGAACTGAAGATTTTAAACACTTCTACAACACAACTCACACACACCCCAGGCAGTGTCACACTCCAACAACACAATGCGCACACACCCCTGGCAGTGTCACTCTTTCACAACACAACGCGCACACACCTCCTTGGCAGTGTCACAATTCTACAACACAATGCGCACACACCGCCCTGGAAGTGTCACACTTCTACAACACAACGCGACCACACCTCCCTGCAGTGTCACACTTCTACAACACAATGCGCAAACACCTCCCTGCAGTGTCACACTTCTACAACACAACGCGCACACACCTCCCTGGCAGTGTCACACTTCTACAACACAACCCGCACACACCTCCTTGGCAGTATCACACTTCTACAACACAAAGCGCACACACCTCCCTGGCAGTGTCACACTTCTACAACACAACACGCACACACCCCTGGCAGTGTCACACTTCTACAACACAACGCGCACACACCTCCCTGGCAGTGTTACACATCTACAACACAATGCTTACACACCTCCCTGGCAGTGTCACACTTCTACAACACAACGCAAACACACCCCTGGCAGTGTCACACTTCAACAACACAACGCGCACACACCTCCCTGGCAGTGTCACACTTCTACAACACAATGCGCACTCACTTCCTTGGCAGTGTCACACTTCTACAACACAACGCACACACACCCCTGGCAGTGTCACACTCCTACAACACAATGTGCACACACCCCTGGCAGTGTCACACTTCTACAACACAACCCGCACACACCTCCTTGGCAGTGTCACACTTGTACAACACAACGCGCACACACCCCTGGCAGTGTCACACTTCTACAACACAATGCTCACACACCTCCCTGGCACTGTCACAATTCTACAACACAACGTTCACACACCTCCTTGGCAGTGTCACACTTCTACAACACAACCCGCACACACCCCTGGCAGTGTCACTCTTTCACAACACAACGCGCACACACCTCCTGGGCAGTGTCACAATTCTACAACACAATGCGCACACACCTCCCTGGAAGTGTCACACTTCTACAACACAATGCGACCACACCTCCCTGCAGTGTCACACTTCTACAACACAACGCGCACACACCTCCCTGACAGTGTCACACTTCTACAACACAACGCGCACACACCTCCTTGGCAGTATCACACTTCTACAACACAAAGCGCACACACCTCCCTGGCAGTGTCACACTTCTACAACACAACACTCACACACCCCTGGCAGTGTCACATTTCTACAACACAACGCGCACACACCTCCCTGGCAGTGTCACACATCTACAACACAACGCGTACACACCTCCCTGGCAGTGTCACACTTCTACAACACAACGCGCACACACCCCTGGCAGTGTCACACTTCTACAACACAACCCGCACACACCTCCCTGGCAGTGTCACACTTCTACAACACAACGCACACACACCTCCCTGGCAGTGTCACACTTCTACAACCAAACGCGCAAACACCTCCCTGGCAGTGTCACACTTCTACAACACAAGGCGCACACACCTCCTTGGCAGTGTCACACTTCTACAACACAACGCACACACACCTCCCTGGCAGTGTCACAAGTCTACAACACAACACGCAGACACCCCTGGCAGTGTCACACTTCTCTGAAGTCCAAAGTTGTGTATTCAGCCTGTCTATCTCCTTAGAGATTCTGAACAGGAGCAAGCAGCTGCCCAGACCCCACCCCCAGGCCAGCAGACCATTGGCTATTCAGCTACCATGCAAGTCTGAGCCCTCCTCTCACACCTGCCCAGGCCCCTGAAGGCCTTGCTGGGTGCACCCCAAATCATTCTCCTCCATCTTGTGAGTTGCAGCCTACATGTGCCCCAGATTGCTTTGAGCAGAGTCCAGGAAGTGGTAAGGACGCAGACTAGTGCTGTCTCTTCCCAAGACAAAAAGTTGTTTAAAAAACGATTTTCACTTTGTGTTTACTGTCTATGCCTGTGGTTGTTACAGTTAAAAATTGTAGTTTTAGCCTGCCTGTAATTGCATATTTTATCACCTGTGTTGTGTTTTAAATGTGTGGGTTTCCCTGTCCATGATTGCCTTCATTTAGTGTGTTGAATTGTGGGATTTGCAGACCAACCTCTGTAGTTTGTCCCTCTCATTCCTTGGTGACAAATCTGTTTTCCCTCCAAATTTCTCCTTTGCTCTGTGCTCAAACAGTGCACCCCCAGCCACCATTTTGTGTTCACAAGCCAGTGAGGCCAGCCCCCCTGCCCGCCCCACCCCAGCAACAGGGATTTTCTACATCAGAGGGTGCTTCTGTGAGCTGTTTAAACTGTATTTACTGGGGCCTGTGCGCTTCGTTTTTTTGACCAGCAGGGGGAGTAATGCCTTATTCAAACAGTATTGTTAGATTTCGAGTTAGTGAAGCTTTTACCTGCTGAAGTCCAAAGTTGTGGATTGAGCCTGTCTGTCTCCTAGGAGATTCTGAACAGGAGCAAGCAGCTTCCAACTCCCTGGCCAGCAAACCTTGTCTGAGGTTGCTGGGACCTTATAGGGTGTGCTGGTGGTTGGCACATGTGTACACTGATTGGTGGTTGTATCTGGTGTTTCTATTGGGTTAGGGTTAATGTCCTCATTGGTTGGGTATTTGAGGGTTCTGATTGGTTTCTCGGTCTGTGATTCAATCATTTAAGGGTTGGGACTAGGGCTAGGGTTAGGATTTCTATAGGAAGTAGGGACTAGGGCTTCCTATGTTATTGGTTGTTGGGAGTAGGGTGGGACTAGGGCTAGGGTTAGCCCTTTAATTGGAAGTAGTTATTTAGTGTTTCTGGTGTGATTGGTTGTTGAACCAGTTGTGGGACTAAGAGTAGGGTTAGGCTTTCTATTGGAAGTAGGGACTAGGGCTACCTGTACCATTGGCTGATTGGACTTAGGTTGGGACTAGTGGTAGGGCTAAGGCCTCTATTGGACGTCGAGATCAGGGTTTTTGAACTGATTGGGTGCTTAGACTAGGGTTAAGATTGGCTGCAAGGTCCTGGTCTCCTATTGGTTCTAGATGTTAGGGCTAGTGTTGTGATTGGATAGTGTTAGGAATAGGGTTCCCATTGGCTGAAGGGGTCAGCTGATTACTAGGGCTACAAAAAAGGCCAGGCTTAGGCCGTCTCAGCCCGGGCGTCGAGGCTAAGGGTAGAGAGGACAAGGGTAGTTGCCTGTTTGGGCCTGTTCGAGACTGGTCGGGACTTGGACCAGAAATGCTGCCCTTTTTCTCATAAAAAATAAAAATAAAAAAACAATTTAAAAAATCCTTGACTCTTTTATCCCTCCACTATCCTTTTTCTATCACAATTAACAGACTAACATGTTCACTTATGTTACATCCTGTATCTTGTTTCCCTTATATTTATTTATATCTGCTTACATGACATCATAAGGTTCTTGAGATGCCTGCCTGCACATCATGTTGATATTCCAATGAGATTCTGGATTCTAGAAGGTGCTTGAGTCTGTAAGGGCAGTTGTATCTGGACCTGAAGCAGAGAAGCTGTAATGCTGTGCTGAACATTAAACTACAACTTATTCTATATTGTTTCCTGTATGATTTCAACATATTCTCAAATCCCATGTTCCATATTCAACTATACTAATATACTGCCCAAATAACTGAATAACATATCTACTACTCAAATTACTTCATATTTATACTATACTAATTTTCAACACTAATCCTTTATGGGTTCCGGAGTGGCGTGCTACTCGTCAAAAAAGTGCTTCAACACCCATCAGGGGTAACTAATGCTATATGAATGCAAATCTTTCTTCCCCTTTTATCCCTCCACTATCCTTCTCACTCCAAGTAACAGACTAATATCCACCACTGAAATTACCTCATATTTCACCATATTAATTCACCACTAATCCTTTATAGGCTCCCTGAATAGCGTGCGTCAACTAGCGAGCGATAAATAAATACTAACATTTGTCGTACTCTATCCTTCTGCTATCATTCCAAATCCAAATAACTGACTAACCTATCCACCACTTAAAATGTACTTGCATGTTTCAGTATACTAATTCAAAACGAATCCTCTGTGGGTCCCAGAGTTCCGTGCTACCCGCCGAAAAAGCGCTTCGACGCCTCGTCAGGGGTTGTAAGCGCTATATAAATGCAATTATAATACAATTACAAAACAATACAATGCAAACACACCTCTTCGGCAGTGTCACACTTCTACAACACTGTACAAAAGAGGGTGGTGATTGACGGAGCATCTGAATCAATCAAACACTCACACCCAGTCAAAAGATCTGCGTTTAATCCATCACCGTTCTTTAGCCCACTCTGCCACCCCAGTTCAGACATGGCTATATGCAAATCAGTCTGACAATGTGCCTCATGGGAACAGTGCAGCCCGAACTGTCAAGCCATGCCTTCCCTGGACCGGAAACAAGCTTCCGAGGACTGGTTTCTGGCATTCCAGCCGTCTTCAGCCCGGCTTGGTTGAATTCAGTGCCAAAGTGAGCAAGGAACTCACGTCTGAGCATACCCAGCCACACTTATGGCGGCCAAAAGCGGTACAAAAGGGTTTGGTGATGGACAGAGTATCTGAATCAATCAAACACTCACACCCAGTCAAAAGATCTGGGTTTAATCCATCACCGTTCTTTAGCCCACTCTGCCACCCCAGTTCAGACATGGCTATATGCAAATCAGTCTGACCCTGTGCCTCATGGGAACAGTCCAACCCGAACTGCCAAGCTATGTCTTCCCTGGACCGGAAACAAGCTTCCGAGGACTGGTTTCTGGCATTCCAGCCGTCTTCAGCCCGGCTTGCTTGAATGCTCCGTCCATTACCACCCCCTTTTGTACCGCTTTTGGCCGCCATACGTATGGCAGGGTATACTCAGACGTGAGTCCCTTGCTCACTTTGCCACTGGATTCAAGCAAGCCAGGCTGAAGACGGCTGGAATGTCAGAAACCGGTCCTCGGAAGCTTGTTTCCGGTCCAGGGAAGACATGGCTTGGCAGTTCGGATTGGACTGTTCCCATGAGCCAAAGGGTCAGACTGATTTGCATATAGCCATGTCTGAACTGGGGTGGCAGAGTGGGCTAAAGAACGGTGATGGATTAAACCCAGATCTTTTGACTGGGTGTGAGTATTTGATTGATTCAGATGCTCCTCCATTACCACCCCCTTTTGTACCGCTTTTGGCCGCCATAAGTGTGGCAGGGTATACTCAGACATGAGTCCCTTGCTCACTTTGCCACTGAATTCAAGCAAGCCGGGCTGAAGATGGCTGGAATGCCAGAAACCGGTCCTCGGAAGCTTGTTTCCGGTCCAGGGAAGACATGGCTTGGCAGTTCGGGTTGGACTGTTCCCATGAGGCACAGGGTCAGACTGATTTGCATATAGCCATGTCTGAACTGGGGTGGCAGAGTGGGCTAAAGAACGGTGATGGATTAAACCCAGATCTTTTGACTGGGTGTGAGTGTTTGATTGATTCAGATGCTCCGTCCATTACCACCTCCTTTTGGACCGCTTTTGATATTTGATATTTGTGGGGTATTTGTAGAGCGCGACGTTCGCTCCGAAGGGAGCATCTTGGCGCTGATGAATGAAGGAAAGCTGGTCCAGGAGGAATTTGGATGGAAGGAATTAGATAAAGCCTTAGAGTGGTCATCCGGGAGTTTGAAAATCCATGTTTTCAGGAGCTTTCTGAAGGGTTTTTCCTGGGTTTGTTGTCTGAGGGTTTTGGGTAGTTTGTTCCAAGCTTTGGTCGCAAGGAAGCTGAGGGTTTTCGCGCCTTTCGTTTTCAGGTTGTATTTTGGAAGAATGATAAGATTATCATCGCTTGAACGAAGGTGACGGCTGGGCAAATAATGGGGAAAACGTCTTGTGAGGTATTTGGGGCCTGTCTTATTGTAGGCACGAAACGCCATGATCAGGATTTTGAAAAGGATCCTTTTGTGGAGGGGGAGCCAATGAAGCGAACGGAGCGCTGCAGAAATAGAGGACCTGCGGGGGAGACCTAGGACTAGACGGGCGGCTGTGTGAAGTACGCTCTGCAGTTTAAGGATGGTGCTCTTCTTAACTCCTGCGAGCAAGCCGTTGCAGTAATCCAGTCGCGAGATTATAAGTGCGACTGTCACCGTCTTTCTGGCATCGATGGGGAGAAAGTCAAAAAATTTTCTCAGGGATCTAATGGTTCCAAAGCATTTGCCAGCGACGGTTCTGGCGTGCTGATCGAAGGAGAGTTCGGAGTCAAAGATTACACCAAGATTCCTAGCTGACGACACTGTCTGATTTGGCCGCCATAAGTGTGGCAGGGTATACTCAGACATGAGTCCCATGCTCACTTTGCCACTGGATTCAAGCAAGCCGGGCTGAAGACGGCTGGAATGCCAGAAACCGGTCCTCAGAAGCTTGTTTCCGGTCCAGGGAAGACATGGCTTAGCAGTTCGGGTTGGACTGTTCCCAATGAGGCACAGGGTCAGACTGATTTGCATATAGCCATGTCCGAACTGGGGTGGCAGAGTGGGCTAAAGAACGGTGATGGATTAAACCCAGATCTTTTGACTGGATGTGAGTGTTTGGTTGATTCAGATGCTCCATCCATTACCAGCCCCTTTTGGACCGCTTTTGGCCGCCATAAGTCTGGCAGTGTATACTCAGACGTGAGTCCCTTGCTCACTTTGCCACTGGATTCAAGCAAGCCGGGCTGAAGACGGCTGGAATGCCAGAAACCGGTCCTCGGAAGCTTGTTTCCGGTCCAGGGAAGACATGGCTTGGCAGTTCGGGTTGGAATGTTCCCATGAGGCACAGGGTCAGACTGATTTGCATATAGCCATGTCTGAACTGGGGTGGCAGAGTGGGCTAAAGAACGGTGATGGATTAAACCCAGATCTTTTGACTGGGTGTGAGTGTTTGATTGATTCAGATGCTCCGTCCATTACCACCCCCTTTTGTACCGCTTTTGGCAGCCATAAGTGTGGCAGGGTATACTCAGCCGTGAGTACCTTGCTCACTTTGCCACTGGATTCAAGCAAGCCGGGCTGAAGACGGCTGGAATGCCAGAAACCGGTCCTCGGAAGCTTGTTTCTGGTCCAGGGAAGACATGGCTTGGCAGTTCGGTTTGGACTGTTCCCATGAGGCACAGGGTCAGACTGATTTGCATATAACCATGTCTGAAGTGGGATGGCAGAGTGGGCTAAAGAACGGTGATGGAATAAACCCAGATCTTTTGACTAGGTGTGAGTGTTTGATTGATTCAGATGCTCCATCTATTACCACCCCCTTTTGTACCGCTTTTGGCTGCCATAAGTGTGGCAGGGTATACTCAGACGTGAGTCCCTTGCTCACTTTGCCACTGGATTCAAGCAAGCCGGGCTGAAGACGGCTGGAATGCCAGAAACCGGTCCTCGGAAGCTTGTTTCCGGTCCAGGGAAGACATGGCTTGGCAGTTCGGGTTGGACTGTTCCCATGAGGCACAGAGTCAGACTGATTTGCATATAGCCATGTCTGAACTGGGGTGGCAGAGTGAGCTACAGAACGGTGATGGATTAAACCAAGATCTTTTGACTGGGTGTGAGTGTTTGATTGATTCAGATGCTCCGTCCATTACCATCCCCTTTTGTACCGCTTTTGGCCGCCATAAGTGTGGCAGGGTATACTCAGACGTGAGTCCCATGCTCACTTTGCCACTGGATTCAAGCAAGCCGGGCTGAAGACGGCTGGAATTCCAGAAACCGGTCCTCGGAAGCTTGTTTTCGGTCCAGGGAAGACATGGCTTAGCAGTTCGGGTTGGACTGTTCCCAATGAGGCACAGGGTCAGACTGATTTGCATATAGCCATGTCCGAACTGGGGTGGCAGAGTGGGCTAAAGAACGGTGATGGATTAAACCCAGATCTTTTGACTGGGTGTGAGTGTTTGATTGATTCAGATGCTCCGTCCATTACCACCCCTTTTTTACCGCTTTTGGCCGCCATAAGTGTGGCAGGGTATACTCAGACCTGAGTCCCTTGCTCACTTTGCCACTGGATTCAAAATAGCCGGGCTGAAGACGGCTGGAATGCCAGAAACCGGTCCTCGGAAGCTTGTTTCCGGTCCAGGGAAGACATGGCTTGGCAGTTCGGGTTGGACTGTTCCCATGAGGCACAGGGTCAGACTGATTTGCATCTAGCCATGTCTGAACTGGGGTGGCAGAGTGGGCTAAAGAACGGTGATGGATTAAACCCAGATCTTTTGACTGGGTGTGAGTGTTTGATTGATTCAGATGCTCCGTCCATTACCACCCCCTTTTGTACCGCTTTTGGCCGCCATAAGTGTGGCAGGGTATACTCAGACGTGAGTCCCTTGCTCACTATGCCACTGGATTCAAGCAAGCCGGGCTGAAGACGGCTGGAATGCCAGAAACCGGTCCTCGGAAGCTTGTTTCCGGTCCAGGGAAGACATGGCTTGGCAGTTCGGGTTGGACTGTTCCCATGAGGCACAGGGTCAGACTGATTTGCATATAGCCATGTCCGAACTGGGGTGGCAGAGTGGGCTAAAGAACGGTGATGGATTAAACCCAGATCTTTTGACTAGGTGTGAGTGTTTGATTGATTCAGATGCTCCGTCCATTACCACCCCCTTTTGTAACACTTCTACAACACAACGCACACACACCTCCCTCGAAGTGTCACACTTCTACAACACAACGCGCACACAACTCCTTGGCAGTGTCACACTTCTACAACACAATGCGCACACACCGCTGGCAGTGTCACACTTCTACAACACAATGCGCACACACCTCCTTGGCAGTGTCACACTTCTACTACTCAACGCGCACACACCTTCCGGGCAGTGTCACACTTCTACAACACAACGCGCACACAACTCCTTGGCAGTGTCACACTTCTACAATACAACGCGCACACACCCCTGGCAGAGTTACACTTCTACAACACAATGTGCACACACCCCTGGCAGTGTCAAACCTCTGCAACACAATGCGCACACACCTTCCTGGAAGTGTCACACTTCTACAACACAAAGCGCACACACCTCCCTGGCAGTGTCACACTTCTACAACACAACGCGTACACACCTCCCTGGCAGTGTCACACTTCTACAACACAATGCGCACACACCCCTGGCAGTGTCACACTTCTACAGCACAACGCGCACACACCCCTGGCAGTGTCACACTTCTACAACACAACACGCACACACCTCCCTGGCAGCGTCACACTTCTACAACACAACGCGCACACACCTCCCTGCAGTGTCACACTTCTACAACACAAAGCGCACACACCTCCCTGGCAGTGTCACACTTCTACGATTTTGGAAAAGGGGGTGGTGATTGACAGAGTTTCTGAATGATGCAGAATACCCCTACCCAGTCAAGAGATCAGGGCTTGATCCATCTCCGTTTTTTAGCTCACTGCACCATCCCAGCTCAGAACCTGGCTACATGCAAATTAGTCTGTTCCTGTCCCAGTGCATGATGGGAACAGGGCAAACTAAACTACCAAGCCAATTCCTACACTGGGAAGGAGACAAACTTCCGGGGACCGGTTTCTGGCATTTCAGCCGTTGTCGGCCCGGCTTGCTTGAATCCTGATGGTGCAATGAGCAAGGGACTCACGTCTGAGTATGCCCTCCCACACTTAGTGTGGACAAAATCGATTTTGGAAAAGGGGGTGGTGATGGACAGAGTTTCTGAATGATGCAGAATACTCCTACCCAGTCAAGAGATCAGGGCTTGATCCATCTCCGTTTTTTAGCTCACTGCACCATCCCAGCTCAGAACCTGGCTACGTGCAAATTAGTCTGTTCCTGTCCCAGTGCATGATGGGAACAGGGCAAACCAAACTACCAAGCCAATTCCTAAACTGGGTAGGAGACAGGCTTCGGGGGACCGGTTTCTGGCATTTCAGCCGTCGTCGGCCCAGCTTGCTTGAATCCTGATGGTGCAATGAGCAAGGGACTCACGTCTGAGTATGCCCTCCCACACTTAGTGTTAACAAAATCGATTTTGGAAAAGGGGGAGGTGATGGACAGAGTTTCTGAATGATGCAGAATACTCCTACCCAGTCAAGAGATCAGGGCTTGATCCATCTCCGTTTTTTAGCTCACTGCACCATCCCAGCTCAGAACCTGGCTACATGCAAATTAGTCTGTTCCTGTCCCAGTGCATGATGGGAACAGGGCAAACCAAACTACCAAGCCAATTCCTATACTGGGAAGGAGACAAGCTTCCGGGGACCGGTTTCTGGCATTTCAGCCGTCGTCGGCCCGGCTTGCTTGAATCCTGATGGTGCAATGAGCAAGGGACTCACGGCTGAGTATGCCCTCCCACACTTAGTGTGGACAAAATCGATTTTGGAAAAGGGGGTGGTGATGGACAGAGTTTCTGAAAGATGCACAATACTCCTACCCAGTCAAGAGATCAGGGCTTGATCCATCTCCGTTTTTTAGCTCACTGCACCATCCCAGCTCAGAACCTGGCTACATGCAAATTAGTCTGTTCCTGTCCCAGTGCATGATGGGAACAGGGCAAACCAAACTACCAAGCCAATTCCTATACTGGGAAGGAGACAAGCTTCCGGGGACCGGTTTCTGGCAGTGTCACACTTCTACAACACAACGCGCACACAACTCCCTGGCAGTGTCACACTTCTACAACACAATGCGCACACACCTCCCTGGCAGTGTCAAACCTCTACAACACAACGCGCACACACCTTCCTGGTAGTGTCACACTTCTACAACACAATGCGCACACACCTCCCTGGCAGTGTCACACTTCTACAACACAACGCGCACACACCTCCTTGGCAGTGTCACACTTCTACAACACAACACACACACACCCCTGGCAGTGTCACACTCCTACAACACAACGCGCACACATCCCTGGCAGTGTCACACTTCTACAACACAACCCACACACACCTCCCTGGCAGTGTCACAATTCTACAACACAGCGCGCACACACCTCCCTGGCAGTGTCACACTTCTACAACACAACACGCACACACCTCCCTGGCAGTGTCACACTTCTACAACACAACGCGCACACACCCCTGGCAGTGTCACACTTCTACAACACAACGTGCACACACCTCCTTGGCAGTGTCACACTTCTACAACACAACATGCACACACCTCCTTGGCAGTGTCACACTTTTACAACACAACTCGCACACACCTCACTGGCAGTGTCACACTTCTACAACACAAAGCGCACACACCCCTGGCAGTGTCACACTTCTACAACATAATGCGCACACACCTCCTTGGCAGTGTCACACTTATTTATTTATTTATTTATTTATTTAGAGGTTTTCTATAGCGCTAACAAGACCCGAAGGTAGCAGAGCGCTTTACAATAGAGGGAATGAAAAGAGAACAACATGACACAAATCCAATAAAGCGATCAGCGAGCGACAATTTGGAATGCGAAAGAGTTCGGACAGCAGGACTTCTTGGTAGCAGGATTCAATGTTACTGCATGGGTTCAGGGGACGCTTGCTGATCCAGGTTACCCGCAACCAAGGGAACGGATCAGGCACAAGGATTTGAGTTGGCTCTTGAATTCTGAATAGGACGGAATAGTTCTGATGTGCGGGGGGATGGCGTTCCATATTTTGGGAGCATTTCCTGAGAACGAGCAGTCCGCAGTTCTCTTCTTTCTGGTTCTTGGTAGGATGAGCAGCAGGGAGTTGGAGCTTCTCAGGCTTCTGGCTTGGCCTGCTTTTTTTAGCTTGTTTGCCAAGTATTCCGGTTTGCCGGTGTGGAGGGCCTACTACACACCGCGCACACACCTCCCTGGCAGTGTCACACTTCTACAACACAACGCGCACACACCTCTTTGGCAGTGTCACACTTCTACAACACAACGCGCACACACCCCTGGCAGTGTAACACTTCTACAACACAACGCGCACACACCCCCGGCAGTGTCACACTTCTACAACACAATGCGCACACACCTCCCTGGCAGTGTCCCACTTCTACAATACAAAGCGCACACACCATCCAGGCAGTGTCACACTTCTGCAACACAATGCGCACACACCTCCCTGGCAGTGTCACACTTCTACAACACAACGCGCACACACCTCCTTGGCAGTGTCCCCATTCTACAACACAATGCGCACACACCCCTGGCAGTGTCACACTTCTACAACACAATTCACACACACCCCTGGCAGTGTCCCACTTCTACAACACAACGTGCACACACCTCCTTGGCAGTGTCACACTTTTACAACTCAACGCGCACAGACCTCCTTGGCAGTGTCACACTTCTACAACACAACGCACACACACCCCTGGCAGTCTCACACTCCTACAACACAACGGGCACACAACCCTGGCAGTGTCACACTTCTACAACACAATGCGCACACACCTCTCTGGCAATGTCACACTTCTACAACACAATGCGCACACACCTCCCTGGCAGTGTCACACTTCTACAACACAACGCGCACACACCTCCCTGGCAGTGTCACATTTCTAGAACACAACGCGCACACACCCCTGGCAGTTTCACACGTCTACAACACAACTCGCACACACCCCTGGTAGTTTCACACTTCTACAACACAACGCGAACACACCCCAGGCAGTGTCACACTTCTACAACACAACGTGCACACACCCCTGGCAGTGTCACACTTTTACAACACAATGCGCACACACCTCCCTGGCAGTGTCACACTTCTACAACACAAAGCGCACATACCACCCAGGCAGTGCCGCACTTCTGCAACACAACGCGCGCACACCTCCCTGGCAGTGTCACACTTCTACATCACAACGCGCACACACCTCCTTGGCAGTGTCACACTTCTACAACACAATGCGCACACACCCCTGGCAGTGTCACACTTCTACAACACAACTCACACACACCCCTGGCAGTGTCACACTTCTACAACACAACACAGAACCGGGCCTAGTGGGCCTGGCGACGCAGGGCACGCCTTAAATCCCTGAGTTCACCTGCCTTGTCGAACAGAGACACGAGACACTCTGTTGAGCGCGGCCAACTGCAGCCAAGCACAGTTATCCCAGAAGTTACACACAAGGTGGGTTCTGAGGAGACTGCCACTTCAATCCGTGTCGCACAATCTTTTATAGGAAACACATTTACGAAATTCACTCCTTAAACATACAAAATGGACCAATGAGAAAAGTTGAAAAACAAGCTATCAAGTATCTCAAATACGCTCCTTTCTCAGACCCCGTGTGTTACCCCTCCCAACAAATTAATCAGTGATGGTTCCAACAATCCAATTTGCAGGTGGCAGGATGTATTTGTGTGCCTCAAAGGATAGCTGTGTAACAAGAGAATACAAGGAAAGAATAGTGAAGGCCAGTCGGATAAGATAATGTAAGGAAAGAATAGAAGAAGGCAAATAGTCAGTCGAGACAGGGATCAGTCAACCCAGACATGGATTAACGAACTCGGCCAGACCCTGACATCAGTTTCATAAACAAGGGCAATGGAGTTACTCTTTAACTGAAAGGACATGCAGCAGCTGGGAAAAGCAAAAACACTTTGTTCGCCGTGTGGCCTGAGTGAGGGCAACACAAAATGGAGACGAGACACAAAATGGCGGCTAGATACGGGACAAAGTCAGAAATCAAAGAACCTCAGACCCTCCTTTTGCCAATACTCAGGCAAAACACCAAGGACTCAAGTTAGTCTGAGTCAATGTCAATGGCCATGAGGTCATCGAGCTGTTGCTGTAACATCATTCTAATATTCACTGTTTTCTGTGACACAGGCTTTGGGACACACATGGTAGCACAAAGACCACAGATGGCAGGTCCACACTGTACACAGAGACAATAAGAGAAAATGATGGTCAAAACCATTCCAAGGAAAGTTAATATCTTCCATCCCCATGTGGACAGTAGTCCCCAAAATCATCCCATCACAGACCAATCTCCCGTGTTCCTGATGTATAGACTCGGAGATGATATGTAACTTGGAGATAGCTTGGTATACCCTAGGAGCATTATCAGGAATGTAAACGCAGCAACTAGACCCGATCAATTTACAGACTCCTCCACGATCTGCAAGGACAATGTCTAGAACCATTCGGTTCTGCAAAGTCATAAGGCGATCCGCCTGAAGTTCGGCTGTCAGATTACTCAAGGCATCAGAAAACAAGAAACCCTGTTTACGCAATGGTAGGCTAAGGTGGCCAATCAAATATAGTACTGAGAGGGGTAGACAACGGATGAGTAATTATCCTTATGATAATTTACTCACCTTGATCCCTTTGAAAGGCAGGTACTGAGCATTCACACAGCGGTATTGGAAAGTATACTCCACAGAACAATTTTGTGTTGGTTTTGTAAAAAGGTTACAACAATTTATTACCTCCCTGTATGGGTTACAATCTACAACATGATAAAAACATTAAAGTTAAAAACCACCAAGGTGGTGAAGCAATGATTATACAGTGGAACAAAACAGTCGACGCGGCGTTTCGGTGTATTTCTAATTTCTTCACACCTTCTTCAGGACTTTTGTAAACATATTCACTCAATATCTATAAAGTTAAAAGATACATTTTACTATGTGATTTCATATATATGCAAGAACCAACAACCTAACACTCTTACTACCTTGCTCAAACAATACAACTCATATTATTAAGTGCTTTTTTTGGTATCTACCACCCCTCGACTAAACTTTTCTAGATCAGAAAAACAGTTCATTTATCGCATTTGTTGATAGTATCTCATAGCCATTATTTTCTACTCGATTCATGGGCATAGTGAGCTATCCATGTTCCCCCCATTTCATGTGGGCCATATTTGAGAATTTACCTGCTTTAAAATGGACAAGGCTTAAAATTTCCTTTCCTTTACATTCGGGTTGCTGTCAATAGTATTTCATACGCTGTTTGGGGATAAACGTAGAGTACTATTTTAGTGATTTTACCCTTGTTTTGGCATTACCAAAAAATTGGAGCTGTGGTACATTTAGGTACGGGATTTTACCTTCGTTTTTCAATGACGAGAGCCTAAAGGTACACGGAGGAGCCACCATCAATATGAGGGAATGGTCATCTTTTTCATAAGATCTAGAAAAATCACATTAATTATAGCACTCATAAATTATGTACGCTAGGGATCTATGTTACCTGTCATGTTTCTAATATGACAAATATTACTGACCTGTTTCTGTTTACTATTCAGAAAATCTTTGTGGATATTGACCAAGGTACAATCAAATTCGTTTTTCCAGTCTTCACCTTCTTGATGTGATGAAGAGGTCTAGTCTTAAAAAGTAAAAGGGAATATATGTTTAGATTCCTATTCCCCTCTCTGTTTAGCTTATGTTTAGATATACTAAATTTACGAAACGATTTCTCAATAAAAATGTTTTACCCATTTGTCTATGATAGGACTACAAGCCAGTTCTCTCTTATCGGTTGACATGGCTGGTTATCTTATGTTTGTATTATTCGAGGCAAATAAAGTTTTAGTTTTTAATTGGACTTTGCCGAATTTACAAGAAAAAACGGCAGAATTTAAATACTACCGCTTTCTGAAACAACACTTCCATCACTATTGTGGGTTTTACCTTTACAAAACATTTCAATAAGAGAACGGCATAATTCCAGTGTTACCTATTTCTAGAGCAACAATTATGTCGCAGTTTTTTGGGAAGGGTCCTGGAGTCACAACATGCTAAATTATACCTCTCCCCTTTGAATAATATACTATACTAACCCCTGGGTCTCTTGGGGCTTTTAAAGTAAAGGGGCATGCCAATATGCGCAACCCAGCCGGTATATTGCCTACCTTTGATCTCGAATGTGGCCTCCCTGCTCCTCCGTGTGTCAGGACTCCATAAAGATTTCGAAGTGGGATGGTTGTTCCTAAACTTCGTCTCTTTATGCTGCCTCCACCCAATTTGACCCGGAAGTCGTCCGGAAGAGACGATTACTTTAATTACATACAGCATTCTCCCAGCATTACGGTAATAACTTTGGTATTTATAAAGGATTTGACATCCTCAAAAATAAGTTTATGCAAAAGCCTCTTTTATAGCAGAACAACCTAGTTTTAGTGTTGTTCATAAACTATGACCCGGAAGTAGATTGCTAAGCTTCGTGATTCAGCAACACGGACCCTAAAACATAACCAAGAGGACTCTAAGACCGGAGTGACGATAGCGGCTTACCGAGATCTCTTCTATTTATACTAATATCTCTTATAATCCGAACCAAGAGGTTTTTAACTGTTCTCGATATACGAGAAACCTGTCGGCCATTTTAAGTTGGGACATATAGGATGAACCGGGACGGCCATTTTTGTTAGGGACTTGGGTGGAGGCAGCATAAAGAGACGAAGTTTAGGAACAACCATCCCACTTCGAAATCTTTATGGAGTCCTGACACACGGAGGAGCAGGGAGGCCACATTCGAGATCAAAGGTAGGCAATATACCGGCTGGGTTGCGCATATTGGCATGCCCCTTTACTTTAAAAGCCCCAAGAGACCCAGGGGTTAGTATAGTATATTATTCAAAGGGGAGAGGTATAATTTAGCATGTTGTGACTCCAGGACCCTTCCCAAAAAACAGCGACATAATTGTTGCTCTAGAAATAGGTAACACTGGAATTATGCCGTTCTCTTATTGAAATGTTTTGTAAAGGTAAAACCCACAATAGTGATGGAAGTGTTGTTTCAGAAAGCGGTAGTATTTAAATTCTGCCGTTTTTTCTTGTAAATTCGGCAAAGTCCAATTAAAAACTAAAACTTTATTTGCCTCGAATAATACAAACATAAGATAACCAGCCATGTCAACCGATAAGAGAGAACTGGCTTGTAGTCCTATCATAGACAAATGGGTAAAACATTTTTATTGAGAAATCGTTTCGTAAATTTAGTATATCTAAGCATAAGCTAAACAGAGAGGGGAATAGGAATCTAAACATATATTCCCTTTTACTTTTTAAGACTAGACCTCTTCATCACATCAAGAAGGTGAAGACTGGCAAAACGAATTTGATTGTACCTTGGTCAATATCCACAAAGATTTTCTGAATAGTAAACAGAAACAGGTCAGTAATATTTGTCATATTAGAAACATGACAGGTAACATAGATCCCTAGCGTACATAATTTATGAGTGCTATAATTAATGTGATTTTTCTAGATCTTATGAAAAAGATGACCATTCCCTCATATTGATGGTGGCTCCTCCGTGTACCTTTAGGCTCTCGTCATTGAAAAACGAAGGTAAAATCCCGTACCTAAATGTACCACAGCTCCAATTTTTTGGTAATGCCAAAACAAGGGTAAAATCACTAAAATAGTACTCTACGTTTATCCCCAAACAGCGTATGAAATACTATTGACAGCAACCCGAATGTAAAGGAAAGGAAATTTTAAGCCTTGTCCATTTTAAAGCAGGTAAATTCTCAAATATGGCCCACATGAAATGGGGGGAACATGGATAGCTCACTATGCCCATGAATCGAGTAGAAAATAATGGCTATGAGATACTATCAACAAATGCGATAAATGAACTGTTTTTCTGATCTAGA
The DNA here is from genome assembly GCF_964263255.1 of Lissotriton vulgaris. NCBI lineage: Eukaryota > Metazoa > Chordata > Amphibia > Caudata > Salamandridae > Lissotriton > Lissotriton vulgaris. The sequence continues at coordinate 73,577 of NW_028254135.1, forward strand.
AAAGTTTAGTCGAGGGGTGGTAGATACCAAAAAAAGCACTTAATAATATGAGTTGTATTGTTTGAGCAAGGTAGTAGGAGTGTAAGGTTGTTGGTTCTTGCATATATATGAAATCACATAGTAAAATGTATCTTTTAACTTTATAGATATTGAGTGAATATGTTTACAAAAGTCCTGAAGAAGGTGTGAAGAAATTAGAAATACACCGAAACGCCGCGTCGACTGTTTTGTTCCACTGTATAATCATTGCTTCACCACCTTGGTGGTTTTTAACTTTAATGTTTTTATCATGTTGTAGATTGTAACCCATACAGGGAGGTAATAAATTGTTGTAACCTTTTTACAAAACCAACACAAAATTGTTCTGTGGAGTATACTTTCCAATACCGCTGTGTGAATGCTCAGTACCTGCCTTTCAAAGGGATCAAGGTGAGTAAATTATCATAAGGATAATTACTCATCCGTTGTCTACCCCTCTCAGTACTATATTTGATTGGCCACCTTAGCCTACCATTGCGTAAACAGGGTTTCTTGTTTTCTGATACATAGACCCCCTTCCCTGCATCGACACCAGGGGTACCTCCTTCTGTTGAATTCTAGATTACTCAAGGCTCCAGAAGTTACATTTATGGTAGCCTCAACAACACAAACTACTTGTCTAATATCTCTGCTATTGGCTATTGGGCCCCAGAAAGGAAGCAACCCTTTAATAAAGTCACCTCCTTCTTGTCCTGCTGTGTCTTTCGAATCAAGAACTCCTCGGCCACATCTTTTCCTATGATGACCTGAAGGAGCAGTATATGTTGGAGGAAGAAGAAAAGCCACATAGCAAGTTCCTGAAAAGTAAGTAGGAAGCCATGTATAAGCTCTATCATGGCAGATAAAATAAGTGCCTTGTGATGGCACTAATGGTGAGGGAATCTGAGGTGTATAGACATACGTATGGGAATAAACACTCCTTTCCTGTTGACTCTTAACATTCTGACCATTAATTTGTAGACAGAAATTACCTCGATGAGGCACAGTCCAAATTGGTGGGGATCTCCTTCTCCTAGCCTTATCCGCGAGGCTAGTAACATAACGAGTTATATTCCAGCCATCATATGCTCTTTTCTCATCCACGGGAATCTTACTAATCTCAGCAATTCTAGCCATAGCCACTATTCCCTTTATCAAAGAACTATGACTGAAATCTGCTCCACCACCATATGGACTATCAGGAGGATACCGTAGTTGATTCTGATAGACATTAGAGAACATAGCGAGATAGGCCCAAGCGGAGCCTTCATAGGAAAACAGAAGGACCAAATATGACATCCCTCTCTCTGTATTATGAGGCATGAGCCCACAGACCCAACAATCAGTGGTATTCATTACCAGTTGATGCTGGTGCAATAACTGAATAAATGAGTTATTAAAATATTCCGTTCTCCTAATTTGTTCGTGTTCTGGGAGTGTATGAAACTGATGTGGGGAGACAGTAGTAAAGAAAGAGGCAGAAGTCGGAACAGGTGATGGCTGCATAGTATAAACAACCCAACTTACACACGCTAATGAAACACATGAACATATTAAAATACATAATATTATGCCACACGGACTAACCAAGTGTTTCTTAATTTTACTTTTCATTTTCAAATTTTGGTCATTAATTTCCACCTTAGTATCCATACTCTAAAGCGTTGCTCACGGCAATCTTCCTAGATCACTTAGCTGTGATTGTTAGCCGTCCTAAGACATTGCAAGTCCTGCAGACCTATGTCACTACTCAGGTCACAGCTTAAGACTCCTACTGTGACCCTGCAACTTGATGGATAGTGGAAAAAAGAATCAATGTCTCTCTAAAAGAAAAAAAAACGTAATCAGAAAAAGAAAAATTCAATTGTCCTTTGCTATTCTTGGTCGCACATTATACCGAGTCTTATTAGGGATCGTTTGCTCTTTAAACAAAGTTTCTGGGTTGGCCGTGTTCAATCCCAGATGTGATGGCACAGCTTCTTGCAACACGTCGTCGTCTTCTTTCTCAGAGTTCGTTTGGTCCAGGCGTGCACTACTGAAAGGTACAAATCGAGGGACTCTTTCGCCTTCACTATCACTCATGCCCTTACGAACCCATTGATCAAAAGGTAGAGGCAAAGGTACCCTCTTACAGTGCACGCCGTGGAGCCAGTTCTTTTTCCAGATGACCTTTACTTCTCTACGTGTTGTCAATAAAACTTGACGTGGCGGGCCCAAACGAGGTTCCAGACTCTTTTTCCGCTGAAAATTCTTCACACAGACCAAGTCACCCGGTTGGATGTAGTGACCTGGGTCCACAGAGGCCTCTGGCAAAGCCTTTTGAACCTGTTGATGAAGAACACGTAATTTAGTGGTGAGGTCATGCAAGTAGTCAATCAGCATTGGGTATGGGATATCAGAATACTTTTTAGGTCGAGGGACTCCCAAGACATTGGCTGGGCGCCCAAAAACAACCTCATATGGACTGAGATCTAAACGAGAATGCACAGTAATTCTCGTGGACAGAAGTGCCAATTGTAAAGCATCAGGCCAAGCAAGACCCGTGCTGGCCGAATCTTTGCCAATTTGAGCTTGAGAGTGCCATTATAGCACTCTACCAAACCTGCTGACTGAGGGTGGTTTGCCGCATGGAATTTCTGCCTAATACCAAGACCTGTACATACTTTCTGCATGATTTGGCCTACAAATTCACTCCCATTGTCAGACCAGACAATGCGCGGCAAACCAAATCTCGGGAAAAACTCCTTCAAAAGGACTTTGACAGTAGACAAAGCAGTATTGTCCTTTAGGGTGTAGGCCTCTATCCATCTGGAAAAGGCACACACCAACACCAGAACATACTTGAGGTTATTACAACGATCCATATGAATGTAATCAATTTGTAATACCTCGAACGGATACGTAGGAGGAGCAAAATGACCTGCTGGAGTTGGGGTTCCCCTTCCTGGATTATACATTAAACAAACAATGCAATGCTTCACCACATTTTCTGCACATTTAGGAATTCCTTCATTCTGCCATTCTGGAGCCAAAAGTTTACGTATGCCTTTTGCACTGATGTGGGCTGGACCATGAGCCATAGTAACTACAGGTAGTACATAGGCGTCTGGTAACAGCCAACGCTGATGTTCTGACAATTCCGTCCAACACCCAATCGAGTCCAACATTCCCGTGCTTTCTCTCCACTTGCTCAATTCTTTCTCAGTAGCCTCTTCTTGAATCATTCTCACACTTTCTATTGTGTCCTCACACATTCCTCCTTCTCTCTGACCCATCTTGCAGGGCCCGCAACACACATGCGACTTGTAACATCTCTCGCTGTTTCCTTCGCTACTTCATCTGCAAAAGCATTCCCACAACCCACATCATCAGTAATCTTCTTATGGGCACTACACTTGATTATTGCTATCTGTGTAGGCAGAGCAAGCGATTCGAGAAGATCAGTCACCAACTGACCATGCTGTATATTAGTCCCATGGGAAGTAAAGAATCCTCTTTCCTTCCACAAGTGACCGAAACTATGAGCCACACCAAAGGCATATTGGCTATCAGTGTAAACATTCACTCTCTTTCCCTTAGCCAACACGCACGCACTCGTCAGGGCAATTAATTCAGCTGCTTGGGCTGAATTCTGTGCAATACGTGCTGTCTCCACTACCGTATACAAGGTGGTGACGGCATAAGCTGCAGTCGTCTCGCCATGTGGAAGCTTGAAACAAGACACATCCACCCAGAGGATCCCATCCGGGTCCACAAGTGGTGTGTCTTTTAGATCTATTCTGCCATTCGTCTCCTCCTCTGTTCGGAGAAAACAGTCATGCTGTTCTTGAATGCCTTCCTCGTCTGGAATGGGCAACAATGTTGCTGGATTCAAAGTATTTCACCGCTTGATGTGTATATGGCTGGCCAAGAGCGTCAGCTCATATCTAGACAAGCGAGCACTCGTGAGGTGTTGTGTCTTCGTTCTATTCAAAAGAGTATCTACTGCATGTGGTACCATGACAACAAGAGTATTATCTAATACCAATCCAGCAGATTGACGGATAGAGATTGCTGCTGCTGCTGTAGCTCTGAGACAACTAGGCAACGCCTTGGCTACTGGATCCAACGTAGCCGAAAAATAGGTACATGGCCGTTGTTTGTCTCCAAATTGTTGTGTTAAAACTGACAATGCACAACCTTCTCTTTCGTGAACGTAGAGTGTAAAAGGCTTATTGTAATCTGGAGTACCTAACACAGGTGCAGAACACAAAGCATCACGTAAATCAGAAAAACTCTTTTGGCATTCATCAGTCCAGGGGAGGGGTTGTGGCGTATCTTTCAACGTAAGCGCCAGCAAGGGCTTAGCTAACAAAGAAAAATTCGGAAATGTGAGGTAATACCCAGAAAAGGCACGTACCTCCCTCTGTGAGGTTGGCTCAGACATTTGTGCAATCTCTTGAATTCGTTCTGGGGTCAATCGTCTTCCCTCCTTCGACAAGAGATGACCTAAGTAGGTAACCTCTTGGCGACAATATTGCAGTTTAGAAGGGAACACTTTATGATGTAAATCAGACAAATGACGCAACAAAGAAACCGTTACATTTTTACAAATATCCTCCGAATCAGCAGCAATCAGCAAATCAGCAACATATTGTATCAAAGTAGCACCCGAAGGCAAAGCAATCGCATCAAGCTGAGATTTCAAAGCTTGACTGTAGATAGAGGGACTCTCACAATAACCTTGAGGAGCACGCTTGAACCGGAAACTTCGGCCTCCAAGAGAGAAGCCAAAAATATCTCTGCTTTCCTCAGCAATGGGAATACTAAAGAAAGCATTCCTCAGATTGATAACAGAAAACCATGCTGCTGAGGCGAGTATCATAGTAAGCAAAGCAGTAATATCTGGAACAACAGGAAACTGGGGGACAACAATCTTGTTGACCTCCCGAAGATCAATCAATTAACCATACACAGGTGGTTGAGAAGGATCGCTACGTTTAAGAACAGGACTATTGCAAACATTACCTCTTGTTTCCTCAACCACGCCCTTCTGAACCAGATCATAAATAATAGCCATTAAGGCTCGCTCACCATCGTTAGAGATCTTGTATTGTGGAATATGTGGCAATTTCACATTAGACTTGATAGTAACCACATAAGGAGGAATTTGTAGTAAACCAACATCGTTCGGACCTGTAGCCCAAAGTGTGGAAGGAAGAGACTGCAACTCGGGTGGAAAACTATTCTTCGATAGATATATGGGAGAAACCAATTTCTTACCCAAAGTAAGACGCACACCAGAGGGGGAGCAGTACAACGTTGCATGAAGACATTTCAACAAATCCAGAGCCAACAAATTCTCTCTGCAACCAGTCCTCAAAATAAGTGGAGCTTCCAGATCGTAAGGACTAATCGAAAGAGGCAAAGGACAAGAAACTGGGTTAGCAACTGGGGCGCCAGAGAATCCACAAGAAACGTTCATTAAGCCAGACAAAGGTGCCCCAGGGAGTTTTGAATGAATCATAGAACTTCTCATTGAACCAGTATCCAAAAGAAATGGCTCTGCAACACTGTTATGACAGACTTTTTTTGTTCCGGCCCTTTATGGAGGGAGAATGATGGAGAATGACTCCAGTCTATCAGGCTTATAGTGTAGGGGTTAGGACTATAAGTAGGACCTCTCTGGGAGATATGGTAGGGTATATTCGTACCCCTTTTCTTAGAGTAGGGCTAACGAATTTAAGCTAGGGAGTAGATATATAAGTATTAGTCATGATCCACCCTTTTCCCAGTGTGTTAGGATATTTTCCATGGAGTTATACGTATTCTGGGCCCTGTAGGCCTTAAACGGAACAGACTCCATCTTGCTCTCTGCCTGGTAGCTTGAGAGGCTTTCTAGGTCAAGTGTAATATTTTAGTTTCAAGGTGTTGTTCGCTTGGAGAGAACCGGCTCAGGCTGGCCCTTATCGAAGGAATGTATTTTTCTCCACTTCGAAGACACAACTTCAGGCCGGCCGGCTGGGAACGTGTCCTTGGTACGGGGAGGTACAAGAATTTGGTGGGCGGCAGGTTACTGGCCGTAACTTTCCATGAAGGAACAGGCTTTGATATTAGCGAAGGTGTTAGAGAGAGAGAGAGTTAGTTCATAGGCGGCAGCTAGCCGTTAGCATCTCTGCCATTAATTATTTTCTTCGGCGGACAGTCGCCATCTTTGAAGTTCGAGAAAGATTTACCACCGAGACTCTCTGAGAAAGTTCAAAGAAGAAATAGCGCGGAACGCATAGAAACAGAGAGAGAGAGAGAGACCCGGTAGCCAATAACCAGCAAGGTTCCAGTGACTTGGAGGGAAGCAGACGAGTTTGAGCCTAGCGGTGCAGACGTGTACTTGTGACGGCTGGGGTGTGACTCTAAGACGAGCCAAGACACAGAGACGAGAAGGGAACCTAGATGACTGCCGAGCCCCGACTTCATATTAACCAGGTGATCTCCGCCCTTTCTTTAATTCATTCTAACATTTACCTTTCCTTTGCAGAATATATACATTGCATAGTATTGTGTTTGTAATTATTGTCAATAAATACCCCGGTTTATTGTGAACTAACATGTGCCTGGTGTTCCTGTTCAATCGCGGTAACTGATCTTTGTTGTCTGACATTGTTTGCATGAACGGATGTGAAATCCCGATCAGGTAAGGAGTGATCAAGCCAATAGGAAGCGAGGGGACCTTTGATGTCGGGAACAGAAGGTACATATTCCAATTAGAAGAAACGTACTAAATTCACATTGTCCTAGTTTTATCCCAAGTAGATAAATGAGAAGTTTCTCCCATAGGTGTTCATAGGAAAGTGGTCGTCGTTGATATGCGGCGTTAATGAGAGCGTTGGGGGGGAGACCAACGTGGAGGTTCGCGGGACTGTGAACCGAATGTAAGTGAGAGCGTTGGGGGGGAGACCAACGTGGAGGTTCGCCGGATTGTGAACCGAGTGTAAGTGAGAGCATTGGGACTGCAGGCCCATGTGTAGACACGCCAGATTGTGTGTCATATCTGCCCTGGGGTAGATTAGTCTGGGTCGGAGTGGCCGCGAGACTAGCTGATATGTATAAGATATGATAGAAAACCCATGCATGTTTATTGCTATTCCCCTATCCTTAGGTGTGAGATGTACATATATGTATCCATATTCATTGTAAATACGTTCTAAGGAGAGAGGTGGTTACGTTCTGACTGGGTTGGAGGGGCCCCTAGGGGCGGATTCCATCTAAGCGGAAAATCCGGTCATTACATCTGGCGTCACGAACTGTTTACGAAGCCTGTGTGCGCAGTATTGTTTTAATTTTGTTGGTTTGCGCTCGGCTCGTACGTATAATTTTTGTTTATAATTGTGTATATATTTTTGTGTGTAGAAATGTTTTCGAAAAAGTCAGGCTCTGTTTTCAAACTGCCTATTCAGATTCCCGGCTGGGAGTCTACGCCTTACGAGGCTTTGGCCCGCGAGTGGGCCGATTCTACTGGTTTGAGTGAGAATTGGATTTCTTGTTTGGAGCAGGCGGAGCCTGCTGATGTGGTTTCTTGTTTGCAGAAGGCTCCAGTAGTGAAGGGTGATGAGCTTCCTATTTTGGGACGCAGAGGCTGGATTGTACTCCATGCGTATCGGATCCTTCATGAGAGGTTTGTTCAGTTGCGAAAGCAAAGTAAGGATATGGAAGGACAGGTTGTTGAGTTGCAGAATGCGCATACTTTATTGCGATGTCAAAATAAGTTGCTTGCCGACAAACTTGAAACTTATCAAACTATAGCCGAACGGGCTGCAGTTCGCATTGCGCGGTATAAATACAAACATCGTCGTGGTCGGGTGTCTACACGGAAGGTGCGCATGGTCGTGGCGAAAGCCGGACTTGATTGGAACCCTGATGAGTGGGATGGTAATATCTGGGATTCTAATGCTTCTGACTCCTCGGCTGAGGAGATTGACACGCGCGAGTCTTCTCGTTCCGGACGTGACTGTAAATCTGCTTCTTGTGACAAAGATGTCAAGTCTAGCGACCGTGGTCGTTCTTCCCGTTCCGATGACATATCTTACCCTGATTGTCCTTCTAAATCTAAGGACGGGGCTTCTTCGGGAGCTCTGCCGGAGGTTTCTGCTCATCCTGTGTTTCGTCGCAAACTACAACAAGCTCCTGGTAATCCGGGTGGTGTTGCCCTGGATAGTATTGAAGACTTTACCCAACAGGAGGTGAGTGACATTTTACAACGATTTCGTCAACGGCCTGGTGAGGCTTTGCTTACGTGGATGGTGCGCCTTTATGAACTGGGCGCTGCCGGTATTATGCTCGATGCTGTTGATTGTTTATGGTTTTGCTCTTTGAGTTCCGACTCTACCATTCAAGATCATTTTCGGAACTATAATGGTGCTGGTCAGATTTCTTTGCTCCAGCTTGCGTCTGATGGTTGTAACCATAAATATCCTACTGAATCTGATTGGCCTGTCAATGACAAGCCGTGGTACACTTTGCGTGATGCGTCGCAACGCTTGAAGGAGGAGGTGATGAAAACTGCTATTTTTCTCAGTACTTCTGACAGACTGTTGGACGGTCTTTTGACATCTTCTGTACGTAATCGCATTATCCGTTCGTCTCCTGTTGCTTACAAGCAGGTTATGATGACTTTGTTGATTAATCAGACTGGCAATCCTTTGTCTGCGGTGCTTGAATCGGTTCGTCAGCTTGGTGAGTTGGGTGATTGGTTTAAACCTGAGAGACCATCTCGTCCTGAAGGTCGTACTGCTGGAGATTATAAGTTCTCTAGACGTGATATGTTTCTGGCTCTTTTGGCTGATGGTGTGAAGAGGGAAGATATCAATGGGGAGCCTAATAATCGCTTGTGGGATATTTTCCGTAAGCGTGGTTTGGATCGGAAGGAGGGTGCCCGTCGCGTTTGAAAGAATGATTGTGGTCGTGGTTCTGATGACAGTGGTGATGAGAGGCGTCGTGTGGATTCTGATCGCCGTGGTGACCGGCGTTTTGATCGTGATGGGTCCCCTCATCGTGAGAGAGAGAGAGAGAGAGAGGGGGAAAAAGAAAGGGGGAGAGATGATCGTGTTTCCACTCGATATAGAAATGAGAGAGATTATTCCCCTGAGCTGAGGAAAAGGGAGGATCGTCACAGGCTTGTTGATCGTAATTCACAGTACGATGTGAATGACAAAAATCCATTTCGTAATGGAGATGGATATGAACAAGAAATTCTGATACCCAAGAAACATGAGAGCATTTATCCTGATTTGTCCTGGCTAGCGGAACGCAGTCAAAATGACTAGGAAGTAGGTCAAGCTCCAGTACGTAGGTGGGCTCACAGAGACAACAGACCCTATGTCGATATTGAGATTTTTTGGAAACATCGTAATATCCAAAGGGCCCGAGCATTGGTAGATACAGGAGCGGAGGCCACTTTAATTCATGGTAAAGCAAGGAAATTCAAAGGACAATTCTTCACAATTACTGGTTTAGGTGGGAAAGAGACCCCCGCAGTGCAGACTACACTTGAGATGAAAATTGGTAGGATTCCCCGTAGAGAATATTCTGTGTTAGTCGTACCACTTTTGGAGTATATAATTGGAATTGACATTTTGAAAGGAATGACTTTGCATCTAGATGATGGCTGTTACCAATTTGGAACTAAGCATTACATTTCGTCCAGACCCGTTTACGGATGCCTCCCATTAAAATTCCCCAAGCTACAAAAGTGGTTTCTCAGAAACAATATCGTATCCCAGGTGGTCATGAAGAGATCAGTGCCACGATTCAGGATTTGGTTGATGCAGGAGTTATAACTCCGGTTACTTCTGCTTGGAATAATCCCGTTTGGCCTGTGCGCAAGAGTGATAATTCTTGGCGCATGACTGTTGATTATCGAGAGTTGAACAAACATACACCTCGTTTAGCTGTGGCAGTACCAGACATTGTTACTTTGATCCAGAGAATTCAGAAGCATCCAGGTACATGGTATGCGTCCATTGATATTGCTAATGCTTTCTTTTCAATTCCCATTGCCCCCGAGTGTCAGGAACAATTCAGTTTTACCTGGAATGGACGTCAAATGACGTTTCGGAGTCTTCCTCAAGGTTATGTACATAGTCCCACGATTTGTCACCGGCTGGTGGCCGAGCATTTGTCTGAGGTGCCCGCGAATCCACAAATACAGGTGTGCCATTATATAGATGACATTTTGATTCAAGGTGAGACGCAAGATCAAGTACAGTCTCATTTAGACCAGATCCTTGATTGTTTACGAACAAAAGGTTGGGAAATCAATCCTGATAAATTACAAGGTCCATCCCAAAATGTAAAATTTTTAGGTATTAATTGGCATGAAGGTCACAGAGAAGTGATTCCACAAGTGAAGCGAAAGATTTTAGATTTTGCAGTTCCAAGGAATAGAAAAGAGGCTCAGAGCTTCATTGGCTTGTTTGGCTTTTGGCGTCAACATATTCCTCATTTAGGTCAGATTTTGGCTCCACTATATCGAGTCACTCGGAAAAAGAATGCATTTGAATGGGGAGAACCACAACAGAGTGCATTTAATTTGGCGAAAGAAGCGATTCAGTACGCCTTGGATCTGTGGCCGGTGAGCGACGGTGATGTTGATTTGAATGTGTCCGTGGAAGGTCCATATGCCAATTGGAGCTTATGGCAAAAGCAGGGCAGACAAAAAGTACCATTAGGTTTTTGGACCAAAAAGTTACCTGAAGCTGGTGAGCGTTATACACCCTTTGAAAAACAGTTGCTTGCATGTTACTGGGCTCTGGTAGATACCGAGCAATTGACTTTAGGTCATGCTGTGATTTTGAGACCTGAAATTCCTATAATGCAGTGGGTTTTGAGTTCGCCAAAATCCCATCGGATTGGATATGCTCAAGAGGCGAGTGTGATTAAATGGAAATGGTACATTCAGGACAGAGCACGTGTGGGTCCGAAAGGCGTGGCAGTGTTGCATGAGCGAGTGGCGCAGGCGCCATCGAACGAGACTGAAAGTGATTGTTCTGTACCTGTAGTGCAGGAATCTCCTGTCAAGTGGGGTAAATCATTTGATGATCTGTCCGTGGAGGACAGAAGACATGTGTGGTTTACGGATGGTTCAGCGAGGTTCATTGGTGAGAAACGACATTGGAAAGCAGTGTCGTATAATCCGGTTACTAAGAAATTATTGAGTACCACTGGTGATGGAAAGAGTAGTCAATATGCTGAACTCTATGCAGTTTACCAAGTTTTGAAACAGGAATTACCCGGCACATGTCATATTTTCACTGATTCCTGGTCCACTGCTAATGGACTAGCGGTATGGTTACCAACTTGGCATTCTCATAATTGGGAATTGCATTCAAAGGAGCTGTGGGGAAAAGAATTATGGCAAGAAATTTGGGATTTGCTCCCACAGAGTACTGTGACAATCTTTCACGTAGATGCTCATACCCCGATAGACTCCCTTGACAAGTTTTTTCATAATATTGCAGATGAAGAGTCTAAAATTTCTGAGGCAGTGGTGGACATGCAAGATTCTGATTTGGCGGGATTGGCGAAATGGGCCCACCAGAAAGCGGGACATTTTGGAGAGAGAGCCACTAGCAGGTGGGCTATTGACCGAGGAATTCATATTCCTTTACATTTGATCAAGGATGTCATTCTGCATTGTCCCACTTGCCAGCATTCTAGAAAGAAAGAAGTGCCTCACATTGTTCAGGGCCATTTACATCGAGGAAAGTTGCCCGCTCAAATTTGGCAAATTGATTATATTGGCCCGCTCCCTATGAGCAGGAATTGTCAATACATTTGTACCGCTGTTGATACCTATAGTGGCCTTTTGGTCGCTTTCCCGTGTAAACATGCTACCCAAATTAATACTATCAAAACCTTGGAACTACTCATTTTATATTATGGTGTTCCATTTCAAATTCAATCTGATAATGCATCCCATTTCCGTGGAAGATTGGTGCAGGAATTCTGTGTGGAAAATAACATTGAATGGGTATTTCACATTCCATATTATCCACAGGCTGCGGGATTGATTGAGAGAATGAATGGTTTGTTAAAAGATCAGTTGCGAAAGTTAACAGACGAACATTACAAACAATGGAGGGATATTTTAATGCAGGCATTGTTGATTCTAAACAATCGTCCTTTGTTGCATGCTGAATCTCCTTTAATGCGTTTGTTTCCTCCAGCTGTTGATGCAAAACCGAATACCCTTGTTCAATCCGTGATGTATTGGGAAATTACCCCCGGAGCTTTGGCTCCATGCAGAGCGACCCCAGGTTCTGCAGGCTTGGACCTACATGCTATGGATAACATTGTCCTAAAAGGCAGAGACCGAATCATTGTTGAGACTGGCGTTGGTGTCTGTATACCTGCCGGTAGTTTTGGATTGATTGCCCCTAGATCGGGCCTTGCCTTAAAAGGTGTCCAAGTTCTTGGAGGAGTGATTGACAGCGATTATCAGGGAGAGATTAAGGTCCTTCTGCTTAATAGCAGTGAGGTTGATTTGTCATTCAAAAAGTCTGACCGCGTTGCTCAATTGTTGATTATGCCTGTTTTCAGTGGTGAGATTAAGAAAGGCACTGCCCCAACGTTGCTAACGACACGTGGCCAAAAGGGCTTCGGCTCCTCTGATAACCCCGGAGCTAAGATATGGGTGCAATCGCCGAAACATCCCCCTGAGCAGGCTGAAGTTATTGCGACCGGTCATGACAACACCATTTTGGTAATGAAGCCAGGGAAAGATAGCTGGGAAGCTGTCCCAGCTGACAAATGTTACTTACGAGAATGATTAAGGCCTGTGTTTGTATTCTTTCAGATCATTCTCTGGACTGCTGCTGCAGGATGTGCCGGCGTTGGACTCCTTTTGGTCTGCTACGCCGGGAGAGGAGAGGACCCACCGACTTCGGTTGATTGGAGAACCCGAGTCCCGCGTTCCTTCGCTGCGTGGGATGCCTCCGCGAATTTCTGGATCACCCTTGCAAAAAGGGTTACGAATTCTCCACATTTCTGTCTTACCCCTATGAGATCTGTGACTGATATTTTAGCCACCTGCCTGGTTGCTGTCCCTGCTTCCACTGAGACTCTACAGCATATCTTCAATATGTCAAGTGCCCGTCCTAATGTGATTTTGGGCGATTTTCCCGCCCATGAATTTTGTCCTTTATGTTCTACCCTTTCTGATTCTGCCCTTCCGATTCCTTCCCAAATTACCACCTATAATATTACACAGGGCGACTTGTGTTTTATTTTTACTTGTGATCCTAAAGCAATTTCGGAATGCCTACGTTTAAAATTACAGGCTGCCACGACTTTTTCTACTCATCAACGATTGCTTTGTTTACGAAGACTTCCGAGTTCATGTATTTCTGTTAAAAATAATATGACATGTAAACGTTTATTAGTTGTTCCTAGCTATTTTCGTCCTATGTTGTTGCCTAATGGCTGGTTGTTTTCCTGTGGCAATACTTCTTGGCCCTATATTCCTGCTAATGTTACAGGAGGTCCGTGTGCTATCACTAGACTGAGCTTATTAATGTTTTCCTCACACCCTGGTTCCCATTCCCGTATGGTGCGAGACTCTATGACTTTGCAAGAAGACTGTGATTCCTCCGTTCATCTTTACTCTAAGTCGGAGTATCTTAGTTTAGCATTTTCTATTATTGGTGTCCCGGCGTTGGCTGTTTACAATGCTAAGACCATTGGCAAGATGGCTTGCTGGATGGTTAAATCAATTAACCACACCTCGACTGTATTAACTGATTTATTATTAGATGCCCAGGGTGAAAGACGAGCCATTTTACAGAATCGCGCTGCGATTGACTATTTGTTGCTGAAACATGGACATGACTGTTCTGACTTTGAGGGCCTCTGCTGTTTTAATTTGTCTGACCATTCTAAATCAATCCAAGCCCATATTGACAGACTCCACGACTTGACTGCAGAAATTAGACAGCATATTGATCAGGGCTGGTTCGACTGGCTCTTTAATTGGTTACCTGACTTGCATTCTTTACGACAGATTTTAGGGGGGATTATTGTCTCCATTTGTATTTTGATAGCTATTTGCTGCTTTATTCAGTGTATTCCTTCCCTATTACAATTTTGTAGAATTGGCAAGAGATATAAATCTGTTAGTTTTGTTTCTTATTATTCCTCCACTGATGTTAGCTCTTTATAGAATATAGCTAATAGACTGGAGTCAAGGGGTGTAATGTTATGACAGACTTTTTTTGTTCCGGCCCTTTATGGAGGGAGAATGATGGAGAATGACTCCAGTCTATCAGGCTTATAGTGTAGGGGTTAGGACTATAAGTAGGACCTCTCTGGGAGATATGGTAGGGTATATTCGTACCCCTTTTCTTAGAGTAGGGCTTACGAATTTAAGCTAGGGAGTAGATATATAAGTATTAGTCATGATCCACCCTTTTCCCAGTGTGTTAGGATATTTTCCATGGAGTTATACGTATTCTGGGCCCTGTAGGCCTTAAACGGAACAGACTCCATCTTGCTCTCTGCCTGGTAGCTTGAGAGGCTTTCTAGGTCAAGTGTAATATTTTAGTTTCAAGGTGTTGTTCGCTTGGAGAGAACCGGCTCAGGCTGGCCCTTATCGAAGGAATGTATTTTTCTCCACTCCGAAGACACAACTTCAGGCCGGCCGGCTGGGAACGTGTCCTTGGTACGGGGAGGTACAAGAATTTGGTGGGCGGCAGGTTACTGGCCGTAACTTTCCATGAAGGAACAGGCTTTGATATTAGCGAAGGTGTTAGAGAGAGAGAGAGTTAGTTCATAGGCGGCAGCTAGCCGTTAGCATCTCTGCCATTAATTATTTTCTTCGGCGGACAGTCGCCATCTTTGAAGTTCGAGAAAGATTTACCACCGAGACTCTCTGAGAAAGTTCAAAGAAGAAATAGCGCGGAACGCATAGAAACAGAGAGAGAGAGAGAGACCCGGTAGCCAATAACCAGCAAGGTTCCAGTGACTTGGAGGGAAGCAGACGAGTTTGAGCCTAGCGGTGCAGACGTGTACTTGTGACGGCTGGGGTGTGACTCTAAGACGAGCCAAGACACAGAGACGAGAAGGGAACCTAGATGACTGCCGAGCCCCGACTTCATATTAACCAGGTGATCTCCGCCCTTTCTTTAATTCATTCTAACATTTACCTTTCCTTTGCAGAATATATACATTGCATAGTATTGTGTTTGTAATTATTGTCAATAAATACCCCGGTTTATTGTGAACTAACATGTGCCTGGTGTTCCTGTTCAATCGCGGTAACTGATCTTTGTTGTCTGACATTGTTTGCATGAACGGATGTGAAATCCCGATCAGGTAAGGAGTGATCAAGCCAATAGGAAGCGAGGGGACCTTTGATGTCGGGAACAGAAGGTACATATTCCAATTAGAAGAAACGTACTAAATTCACATTGTCCTAGTTTTATCCCAAGTAGATAAATGAGAAGTTTCTCCCATAGGTGTTCATAGGAAAGTGGTCGTCGTTGATATGCGGCGTTAATGAGAGCGTTGGGGGGGAGACCAACGTGGAGGTTCGCGGGACTGTGAACCGAATGTAAGTGAGAGCGTTGGGGGGGAGACCAACGTGGAGGTTCGCCGGATTGTGAACCGAGTGTAAGTGAGAGCATTGGGACTGCAGGCCCATGTGTAGACACGCCAGATTGTGTGTCATATCTGCCCTGGGGTAGATTAGTCTGGGTCGGAGTGGCCGCGAGACTAGCTGATATGTATAAGATATGATAGAAAACCCATGCATGTTTATTGCTATTCCCCTATCCTTAGGTGTGAGATGTACATATATGTATCCATATTCATTGTAAATACGTTCTAAGGAGAGAGGTGGTTACGTTCTGACTGGGTTGGAGGGGCCCCTAGGGGCGGATTCCATCTAAGCGGAAAATCCGGTCATTACAAACACCCAAAGCAACTACCTCAACATAGGGCCCATTTTGATCCACTGGAACTGATACGACTCCCTTTCTTTGTCCATTGCTGTCCTAACTAAAATGAAAATCTTGAACCTCACCTTCCACATAATAATCATCATTATAATATTGCGCAGACTGAGTATTCTGCTGATCGAAATAATTTGAAGAGTTCCGAGGGGAAAAGGAACGCTGCCCCTGAGGCAACGCACCTCGCCCTCTACCTCTAGGTGCTGATTGAAAACCACCATATCTACTGTGAGCTCCTTCTCTCTAGTGCTAGTGCCTTGATTCGATTTTAAACCTGCCCTTCGCTGTTTGTTTTATTTTTTGTGTGCTTGAGGGAATTTGGGGGGGGGCACTTGAAAGGGAATTTGGGGGGGAGTGCCGGAATTTTGCTCTTATTTTCCTTTGCGGCTTTGTGAGGGCTATCATTGTATAGTCTGTATTGCATTTATCTTTCGCCGCTTGATTCTGCTCAGGCTGGTCTCCCTTTTGCCTCGCACCACTCCGGACACCAATTCCAGCCGGGTAGTGGCCATCTTGGACCTGACTCGCTCTTTCCACGGTCAGCGGTCCAGTTGTTGCTCGATTCTCCCGGCACTGGGCAAACCTATTTAGAGGGGCCCATTGTGTGAGATCGCTGCTACTGTGAGCTCCTCCCCTCTGGTGCTAGTGCCTTGATTCGATTTTAAACCTGCCCTTCGCTGTTTGTTTTATTTTTTGTGTGCTAAAGGGAATTTGGGGAGGGAGTGCCTGAATTTTGCTCTTATTTTCTTTTGCGGCTTTGTGAGGGCTATTATTGTATAGACTGTACTGCATTTATCTTTCGCCGCTTGGTTCTGCTCGGGGCTCGTCTCCCTTTTGCCTCGCACCACACCGCACACCAATTCTGGCCGGGTAGCGGCCATCTTGTACCTGACTCGCGCTTTCCGCGGTCAGTGGTGCAGTTGTTGCTCGATTCTCCTGGCACTGGCCATTCCCTATTTTAATGTGCCTTGGCCGCTCGCGCAGCGGGTGGGCGCCGCGGGCGCGTGGATGGTGCGCCAAAGGAGCGCCTAAGGCAAGCCCGTCTGCGCCCGTCAGCGCTAAGGCAGGGCTCAGGGCGAGCCATGCTGCCGGCTCGGATCCCACTCACCACATTGGTTCGCATATCCGGTATTCCCGCTCGGTACTAAGGTCCCTGCGAGGCCCATGCTGCGCTACCTACGCCACGTTCACCACGGACCCGGTGAGTGTTCTGGCTTGTCCTGACTGTGGCTTCCTTCCTTCCACCCAGCTCCGGTCGGTGGCACGGTGCATCGACCCTCGCCTTCCGGCCAGTTTCAAAGCCTGCCTCATTAATTCCAGATCCCTCAAACGGCATCATGCTGATATTTCCGATTTGGTCCTGGATACTGACCTTGATCTTCTATTTGTTACAGAGACCTGGTTAGACGCGTTACCCTGGCCACCCCCTCTGGGTACAAAATACATCGGTTTGACCGCCCATTGGGGAGAGGGTGGTGTCGCCATATTGTATAGAGAATGTTGGGTTTTTCAGGGGGAAGCATCCAATAATTGGGTAGGTTGTGAGGCTTTGGACTTCAGCCTGCAACTGTCGCCCCATTTCATTTTGGGTGGCTCATTATTATACCACCCTCCGGGTCCTGCGGGGGTCTTTTTGGACACTTGCGGTGACATTATAGTGGAGAGAGCCCTAAGGTTTTCCAACTTCCTTCTGCTGGGCGACCTTAATTTACATCTAGACTCGGCAGAGTCTCCGGACGCCGCCAATTTCCGGTATAATCTCCAGTTAGCTATGCTCTCCCAATGGGTGAGTGATCCAACCCATAAGGAGGGCCACATTTTGGACCTCATTTGTTCCGATTTCCCGGTTTTGGTCCGAAAACCCCTCCCGGTCACCTTGTCAGACCACTTCCCAGTATTCTTTTCGTGGACGGCCCAGCGAGAATGCCAACCACCTCCCTGCCACCGCGCCCCTAAGGCCAGGAAGATTGATGCTGCGCTTCTGAGCGCTAAGCTGGTGGCCTCGCGCCCGATCTTTGGGAGTACTTTACCGGACAATGTTACCACATTTTCGACTGGATTAGTGATGCCGTCATGAGCCTTTCGGCCTCTGGCCCCTGTAAGTTGGGGAGAGAAACCCCCTCCAAGCCTTGGTTTACCGCAGAGTTGAGGGATCTCAAACACTCTTGTAAGGTTCTGGAGAGAATATGGAGGGCCAGCGGCTACTGCCCTATGGACAAAGAGGCTCTTAGGGACAAACATACATTGTATTATACAGCCATCTCCTAGGCAAAAAGCACCCATTTTGCCGCGAGCATTGACAGGGCGAACAATAATGCGAAGGAAATCTTTGCCATTGTGCAGAGTTTTGTGGCGCCTTGTGCACAGGAGGTAGTTGCTACCCCCTCAGTCATCTGGGTGAACACCTTGTCCAACCACTTTAGGGAGAAAATCAGGGATATTCAAGATTCCTTCCCAAAAAACCTGATGCCTTCCCGGCCTCTGGGGGTTTAGTGCGGCGAAGGACCCGGATCATTCCTTCTCCGCTTTTAGCCCCATCGACCTTTTGGCCTCCCGCAAAATCCTTGGGTGTTGAAATCTGGCTCCCCCAACGATCCTTGCGCGGCACGGTTGCTGGCTGATCTAGCCGACTCAGTCAATCCGGAAGTTAATAATCTGATTAACCAGTCGCTTCGCGAGGCGCATGTTCCGCTCGCTTGGAAGCAGGCCCTCTTACTCCCCTAACTTAAGAAGCCCATCCTCGACCCCTCGCTTCCCGGGAACTATAGACCCATATCTTTCCTGCCTAGGTTGGCCAAGGTTTGCGAAAAGGCGGTCACTTCGCAGTTAACCAACTATGTGGCAAAGTCGGGCGCACTACATCCTGCGCAATCGGGGTACTGGGCCATCCCATAGCACAGAGTCCGCACTGCTGGAGGTGTCTGAGGCTATTAGGGACTGTTTGGATGCCGGCGGGAGAGCAGCTTTGGTGATGCTGGATCTCTCGGCGGCATTCGATATGGTTCCCCACTCTGTCCTCCTAGAGTTACTTGCCGACATCGGCATTGCGGGCACGGCGTGGAGCTGGTTGCAATCCTTTTTGGAGGATAGGTCACAGCAAGTCTGGCTGCCCCCGTTTGCCTCGTCACCCTCCCCTCTCTCCACCGGTGTCCCGCAGGGCTCTTCCCTTAGCCCCCTTTTGTTTAACATCTTTGTGACTCCCCTGGTTTACCTGGCGGAGTCATTGGGGGCTAAGGTGATGGCCTATGCGGACGACACACAGTTACTGTTCACCTGGAGAAGGGGCGAGGACTCGGTCAACACGGCTCAGCGCTGTCTTTCTGCGGTGTTTCACTGGCTGGCCAATGCACAACTTAAGTGCAACGAGGAAAAATCGGAGGTGCTCCTGTTTGGAGCGTTTCCTGCGGGTTTTAAAGCCAGACTGTGGCCTCCGGACTTTCCGACCCCTCAATCAGATAAGGGCCTTGCAAAAAATTTGGGGGTTTGGTTCGAGAAAAATTTGACTTTTGCGACGCAAGTCAAAAAACTTACAGGGACTTGTTTTGGCATACTTATAACCCTGTGAAAATTCCTCCCCCTTCTGCCTGCGGAGGACAAAGAAACAGTAGTCCGGGCATTGATCCTTTCTCTGTTGGATTATTCCAACGCGCTTTTAGTTGGATGTCCAGGCTATCTGGTAAAAAAGCTACAGGTAGTCAAGAACGCGGCTGCCCGGCTCCTACTGGGTCTCTCTTCCAGGCAGAGTGTGTGGGTCCACCTCCGCCACCTTCGTTGGCTCCCAGTTGAGGCCCGTTTGAAATTCAAAATGCTGGCTATTATCCAACAGGCCTTGTATGGATTGGGCCCACTCTATCTGCAGAAGCGCTTTACTTTCTATATCCCTTCTAGGATTCTGCGGTCTTCGGGCCAACTCCTCATCCAGAACCCGCGCTTTTTGCGCCAGAGTTTAGGTGGCTGCTCCTTCACCCGTAAAGCAGGCCTTGCCTGGAATGAGCTTCCTCTTGCTCTCAGGAGGGTTTCTGATCCGGCTGTCTTCAAAAAAAACTTAAAAACACTATTGTTCTGAGCCCATTCTTTTAGAGGCTCTTCCTGCTTAGCTGGTTGGTGGGGGTTTCAGGGTAGCAGCGCCGGGACACTCTGAGTAGCTGTGCGCTTCAGAAATGGAGTATAACATAACATAACATAACATAACATAACATAACCACAGCCTCGTGGCCCTTGAAATCCACCATTACGTTGAAATAAAACCGGACAACTATTCTTAAAATGGCCTTCCTCTTTACAATAGGCGCACTGATTAGGACCCAGGAAAGGTCGCAGAACAAAAGGCTCAGGTTTCTGCAGCAACCTTTGAGACTGAATAGGTTGCTGGAACTGACGCTGACCGGAACGAGGAGGATAAGCCTGTTGAAGAAGAACTTTTGTTTTTAAATCCTTAGTCTTCGGGGCGTGGCCAAGATGGCGGGGTGAGTGGACGCTTCTTCCCGCAGCTCCTCCGACCCGACTAGGCCCGAGCCCTTTTTCGTCAGCTTCTCTCCCCCCGCTGAAGCTCTGCGGATGAAAGGCGGACGGCTGAGACCTTGGGGCACGTATTGATACTACTTTGGTCCCGATCGCTCCGGTGGAAGCACCTTAAAAGACTATTTCAGGACGGCGGAGCGCCTTGGAGGCGGAGCTGATCGGGGTGCTGTCCGGACATCCCGGCTGGGGCCTGGTGCTGATGTCTAGCGATCTGGTGCGGAGATCGCCCCGATGCTCGACGGGGACCGCCTGAGGGATATCGGCTGTGTGACTTCTCTGCACGGGGACCCTGCCGTGTGAGCGAGGTGGCGCTCGGACTGGCGGTGGTAGCCTCCCAAGGGGTGCGAGACCCGGCCTGTGGCCGGTTGACGACAACGCTTGAAATCGGAGCCAGATCTACTGTTTCTCCTCCTTTGCCCGACGGCCTTGGTTGGAACCTTTCCCCGTAGGCCTGGCCTCTGGAGTGTCCCCGGTGTCATCGCCGGGCTTGGACGATCTTCCCGGCCCCGCCCAACCGCCATCTTGTCTTCACAGCGACGGCGAGGCGGCCCTCCTTTGAGATCGCTTGAACTCGCTCACCGCACCTCCGCTCTTGCACGCCTCTTCCTTCCTGCGGGACACTTCGGCTGGAGGTCCCCCGACGGGAGCCCCTATTGATCTCTTAGCTGGGCGTCGATCGGCCCTTTGTGTCTGGACTGGCCCGCCATTTTGTCATCTGTGGCGCAGGTTCCCTATCTGGCTGGGAGGTCCTTCTTGAGGGACTCTGCTGGCTGCTGGACACTCCCTGAGGTGACCGGAGCCCGTGTCCCTGCTTCAGTTGGCCGCGACAAGGTACGAGGCACGAATGGCTGGAAAAGGAGGATCGAGGAGGGGGGACCGTACCCTGCCGGATATGCTTGGCAGGGCCCAGCAACAACGGGACAGGACGCAACCGTCTCCGGGCTCTTCCCGGGCCACTGCAGACACGGGCGGGGGAGAGCCCCCCGTCACGAGATACTTCATGGAGGAACTGTTCAGCTCGCTTAAAGCGGACTTCCAGACGCTCAAGCAGGAGGTGGCCAGCGAGGTCCGCGAGGTCCGCAGGGAAGTGGAGGGCCTTGGTGAGCGGATAGAGACGGTGGAGACAGCGGGCCAACGCCGGGACGACGAGATTGTCCACTTGCAACAAGACGTTCTCCGTCTCCTGGAGCAGTGTGTTGAACTCCAGGCCAACACCGAAGACCTGGAGAACAGGTTGAGGCGGAATAACATCCGGGTACGGGGAGTACCGTCTGCAGATGAGGGGACAGACCTGGTGGGCTACTTGCAAGACCTGTTCCGGGACATCCTAGGAGAGGCCGCGGACTTTCCGATCCGCATTGATAGGGCCCACAGGGTCGGCCGACAGCGACAGTCGGAGGCACCCCCGCCTGACATCTTGGCCTATCTTCCTGACTTTCCGATGAAGGAGCGCATCATGTCCGAGGCCCGCAGGAAACAGCCACTGATGTTTAGGGAGCGACCTGTGGCGCTATATCAGGACCTATCTGCCATCACATTGAAGAAACGCAGGTCTTTCAAGATTGCGACCGATTTCCTGCGTGAGCACGAGACGCCGTATTCCTGGGGGCATCCTTTTCGCTTGATATTTCGTTGGAACGGGGTACTGCACCAGCTACGTTCCTTGCAGGACATTTGCGGAGTTCTGGGGCTCACGGCTACGGAAGAGGATGGAGCGACGCCGTCTTGGAGGCGCTCAGATAGAGGAGGACGACGGAGGTCGGCGAGACGGAGATCGGCGGCGAGTGCTGGGCGGCCTGACTCACCCACCATCAGAGCGGACATGGCCAGTGCCCTGAGAGAAGCGGCCAGGGATTCTGCTGACTCGAACGGTGTGGCCTTGACGGCCTAAACTCACTCCGGGGGGAGAAAGACATAGCTTCTTCGGTGCCAGGTTCGGGGGTCGGAGGGGAGGTCGGGGGGGAGCGGGAGAGGTGAGTGGCCGGACGTCCACTTTTGGTACTTTCTACAGACCTGTCCGTTTTGGGGCATGACTGAGACAATGGGTTGTTTGTGTTGGTATTTGGCTAGTTGCCAATGGTTCGTTTGGGGTGGGGTTGGGTGTTGTTCTGGGGTTGGGAACGAACCGTCCGATGTTTCCTGTGTACGCACTTGGCTTACTTCTGCCTGTCCTGCGCTGCTGCCCTGCGCCCCTTCCCCTCCGGTTGCCTGCCCGCGATGTAGCGTCTCCGGCCTCTGGGAGATATGTCGTCCCTAAAGGTGGTGACCCTTAATGTTAAGGGCCTGAATAACCCTGTTAAGCGCAGAGCGATTTTGTCTCAAGCAAGCTGATATCTGCCTCCTGCAAGAAACCCATTTGCTGTCCCGCGACTGCCATAGAATGCGCTCTGCCAGGTTTCCCACCCAGTTTTTCTCCTCTGCTGCGTCCAAAACTGCAGGGGTGGCTATTCTGTTAGCGAGCTCCTTTAAGGGGGAGGTGTTGTATAAATTTGCTGAACAAAAGGGGAGGCTTTTGGCATACCGCCTCCGCCTGGGGGTCATATCGTTCACTATTGGCTCCTTATATAGCCCGAATGACCATCAGGAACGTTTTCTGGATTCAGAGCTGGTGGATGTAACTGCTTCCCCCGATCGTCATGTCATACTAGGGGGTGACTTGAATATTGTCTTTGATTCTGCAGTAGACAGATCGGCGCAGCGGTTCCCGCAGACTGGGGAACTTTCCCAGGCCGGGAAGGCCCGTGTCGCCGAAATGGATCTGCATGATCTTTGGCGCACCCTCCACCCTACAGATAGGGATTACTCCTATTATTCGCATGTGCACCGGACCTACGCACGGTTGGACTACTTTCTGGTTAGCGGACCGATGCGCGCCGCTGCTACGGCGGCGGACATTGGGGTCCTGACACTGTCTGATCATGCGCCGGTCATGGGTGAGTTTGCGTGGCCGGCGTCCTCCCCCTCTCGAGGGGTGTGGCGCCTTAGGGACACCCTGCTGCCCAAGAAGACAGTGGTAAAACACATTGAGGAGGCGATATGGGACTTCCAGGCACACAATAGCAACTTGGACACCTCGTTGGCGACACAGTGGGCGGCGCTGAAGGCAGTCCTCAGGGGGGAATTTATCTCTATCTCCTCGGCAGACAACAGGGAGCGGCAACGGAAGAGGGAGGAGTTGACTTCCCAGGTCAGGGAGCTCAAACAGGTCCACCGCCGTACGGGTGCCCCGAGGGTTTGGAGGCAGTTGAAGGCTGCCAGGAAGGCACTGTCGGCGCTGGACATGGACAGAGCGGAATACGCAGCGTTGCGTTTAAAGCATGCATTCTACACAGGGGGGGATAGGTGCGGCAAACTCTTGGCGCATAGGCTCCGAGTCGCGCAACAGCGAAATGTGGTGAAGGAGCTCTTGGGTGCGGACGGGGTGGCTGTCTCGGGTGACGCGGAGGTGGCGGAAGCCTTTTGTGGTTTCTATGAGGCCCTGTACAGCGGGAGCCCTCCTCGCCGTGGGAATCTGCGGACTATCTGGAATCGGTGGCCATTCCGGCACTGGACTCCGCTCAGGCGGAATATCTTGAGCGCGATGTCCACGTTGAGGAGGTGATTTCCGCGATTGCCAGACTTAAGCACGGGAAAGCCCCGGGCCCGGACGGTTACACGTCCCTGTTTTACAAAACCTTTTGCCCGGTTGTGGCCCCTATCCTCGCTCGGCTGTTTAACTCCTTCTCCGAATCGGGAGCCATCCCACCGGATCTCCTGAGAGCGACGGTCTCGGTGATTCCGAAACCCGGGAAGGATCGGGCCTTATGCGGCTCATATAGGCCCATTTCGCTCCTGAACGTCGACCTCAAGTTGTATACGGGGATTCTGGCGTCCAGGCTGGCCCTGCACCTCCCGGGCCTGGTTGAGGCCGACCAGGCCGGTTTTGTGCCCGGAAGACAAACTGTCGACAATACCAAGCGCGTGACGCACATTCTAGAGAAGGCGTCGCGGATAGCCTCTATGTGGATGATGTCCTGCTGACTCTGGATGACCCCAGGAGATCCCTTCCCGCCTGCGTCCACGAGTTGGATGCTTTTTCATGCGTGGCCGGTTTCAAAATGAACATAGGCAAGTCGGTGGCTTTGGACGTGTCTCTGGCTGCGGACACTAGACGGGACCTCCAGCGGCTCTTCCCCATGCAGTGGTCATCGTCCCTGGTGCCATACTTGGGGATTCTGCTGGCGCCGACGTTGCCAGCGATGGTAACGGCTAATTACACCTCTCTCACCAAGAAGATCAAGGAGGAACTTGGCCGCTGGGGCAAGGGCCTGTTGTCTTGGCTTGTCAGGATTGCGGCGGTCAAGATGACGGTTCTACCCCAGATCCTATATCTTTTCCGAGCCTTGCCGCTCCAGCCTCCGGTGGGTTGGATCAGGCAGTCGCAAGCTGACATCGCGCGCTTTGTCTGGCAGGGTCGCAAGCCACAGATGAAGAGAGTTCTCTCCATGCTTGCTCCGGAGGCGGGGGGTCTTGGTATTCCGGACCTCCGGAAATACTTTCAGGCGGCGCAGTTGCGATACCTTGTGGAGTGGAGCAGGTGGGAATCCGATAAGCACTGGCTCTTTCAGGACCAGGCGGTAGCGGGGCGCACCCTCCAGGAAGTCCCATTCTTGCGTCGGGCTCACCGCCCTCCCAACCTCCATGCTTCTTTTGTCACGAGGGTCCCCCTGAGGGTGTGGGACACGGTTTGCGAGACTCGGGACCTCACCACGTTCCCTTCGCCGTTTACGCCCATTGTGGATAATCCGGATTTCTCCCCAGGGATGGGCGCGTTCTCCCATTGGCGGTTGGCGGGCTGCCGGGCGCTCTTTCAGATCTATGGGCCGGAGGGGGTGGTCCCCTTTCAGCAGCTTCAACAGGAGTTCCGCCTGACGGAGTCTGATACACTGCGATATATGCAGGTCCGGCACTGGGCGCTTCAACCCCAGGTGCGGGACACCGCTGATCGTCAGATAACACCATATGAGCGGTGGCTGTTGACCCGCGCCTCGGATGCTAAACTGATCACTGATCTTTACAACTTCTTACAGCCTCCTCCGTTTCACTATTATAATCCGGGTAGGGAAAGATGGCACAGGGAATTGGGTAGGACACTTAGCCACAAGAGTGGGACCAGATTGCACACCGTGCAAGACATTCAGCGTATCACACCGGCCTCACTGAGACATTCACCAAGGTATCCACGTACTGGTATTACACCCCTGAGAGACTGCATGAGATGAGTAGGCATATTGAGAAGGAGTGCTGGAGAGGTTGTGGTCAGGTGGGGACCCTCACGCACATTCTTTGGGATTGCCCCTTGTTGGCCGCATATTGGAAGGAGGTTCTTGATGAGGTGGATACGCACTTTGAAACTGAGTTACCGTGCTTTCCGGCGTATGTACTGCTGGGCCTTCCTAATGGCCTGATGTACCCGCTGAAGTCCCGTAGGGGCAGGCAAATCGCGATTGCGCTGGGCTCAGCGGTTCAGAATATCCTCATCCACTGGCGCACTACCACGGTCCCCTCCATCACTGGCTTGTTGCACAGGCTTTGGCATGTGTTAGGTATGGAAAAATTGTCACTCACGGTGGCAGGGGAGATAGACCAATTTGACGAGCTGTGGCAACCCTTTCAGGCACTGTTAACTACTGAATTTAGAGAACTCACCTGTCCGAGGTACCTCAGGCTCGTGAGGTTGACGCCACCGGTGCTTCCAGCTGACTAGGGGGGTAGAGGGGCTGGGTTCCTGGAGGGGTGTGGTGCGGTGGGGGGCAGGTGGTGTTTCTAGCGGTACATTGGACGGGGGTGGTGGGGGGAGTTGGGGTGTTTGGGGGAGGGTTCTAGGGGAAGGCGGGTTGGGTTTCTGTGTATTACTGCTTATTATTTTCAATGCTCAGACTGATGGTGTTGACTATGCTCGGAATGGAGGTATTGCATATATCGAGCCTTTTTTACTTGCTGTTGCTTCCTTTTTCACAGCGGCCTAGTCCACCGTCGTACTCGTGATATCAGCTTATTTCTTTGCTATGATGTATGTAACTCTAACCTCCTGTTCCCTCTCCCTATGTTTTTGTCTTAATAAAATGCTTTAAACCTAAATCCTTAGTCTTCTTCTCAGCTTTATCTTTTTCCTCCTTGTCCCTATTCTCATAATATTGAGCAGTAGCCAGTATTTGAGCAGATGAAGAAACAGCCCAAGAGCTTTCCGAATTTTTTAAATTTATGAGATAATTCAGGAAGCAGATTGAAAACAAATTTATCCATAAATAATCGCTGTTCCCCTTCAGTACTCAAGTCCTGACCACTATGGTCAATAAACGTCTCTTCGAACCGAGTAAAGAAATCAGAAACACTCTCATCCTTCTTCTGCTTGCTCGCAGGTAACTTATCCCAGTTGACGCGTAAGGCAGGCATCATCGTCTTCATTAAAGTTATAATTCTACCAGGCAACTGTGTAATCAAATCATCTGGCTTAGCACCACCCACTTGTGCTGCATCCGCGGCAACTATATCATTCCAAGTACCACCTAAAGCTTGGTCATGGTCCTCTCTACGAATCCGAGCCCACAATGCTTGTGGAACCACATTCCCCATCAGCATATCAATATCGGCCAAATTCATAAGACATGCATCAACAGTCTGGGACAACTCTTTATAATAGCCAGCAGGATTTTTACGAGGGTCCGGCAAAGACTGTTTAAGGGCTAAAACTTCAGCTCTCTTCCAAGGAACATGTACCCATACACGCTGAAAATGAGCAGGGACAGCTGGAGCAGCACCTGCTTGCGGAACCGCTTCCCTCCATACCGGAGGGACTTCTTTCATAGGATAATTCTTCATTTTCTGTCAAACTGCAGGATCAGGTTCAGGAATAGTCCGGGAAGAATACAAGGTCCTAAAAGCAACAAGTGCCTGTATGGCTTCCTGAACATCAGAACCCACTATAAGTCCCTTATCGAACTTATCCTGTATCTCCAATAAACCCTGAGGAGTTAGGTCCAACTCCATATCCTCCCAACCTTTAATGAGCGCATCACATATAACATAAAAAACGTATCTTTGCATAGGTGCATTCAATTGAAGAAAGGTACTCAATATATCGGGTACACTATATAATGGACCATTCATCATCCATTTATGAGCAAGGGAATCAAGCACAACCCGTTCCTCAGAATCTGGGAGTTGGCTACGAGATTGTCTTAGAGAGAAAGCAGGAGTCCTATTAAACGAACTAAAGATAGGGGAGAAAAAACCAGAAACAGTATTAACTAGCCTATTACGCATCGGAGAAGAAGTGGGGAGTAAAACTGGAGATGAAGTATTAAGTAAAGGCAGAGAAGGGCTACCTGTTCCAAGAGATACAAAAGGCAAAGGAGACTGAGGTACAGAAGATTGTGGCAAAGAAGGTGCTGGTGGTATACTGGAAGAGCCAAGGGTGCAGGACCCGGAGCTCCCGGCTGAACAACGGGTTGCTGCTCAGGTGGCAATAATACGGACGCATTAGCGCCTGGTGCATAAGGCGGAGGCAATTTCAGTAAATGAGACATTAGAGGAACTTCTTCAAGATCTTTACGTTGTGGGGGTATCACAGGATAGCACCTATTTATTGCCATCCGATGCTGCCTATCTGAGACTTCAATCACTTGATCTGTCTCATCATCTTTAAATTGCTGGGCAGCCTGTAGAACCGTCATATCTTTCATTTTCCTATCTCGTTTTGCTTGCTTAATTTCTTTTTGTTTGGCTTCCTTACGCCAAAGGCGGAAAGAGTCAAACATTGCCGGCCTGGCTTTTCTTTTAAACAGAATCGATTCCAAATTATCTAATATGTCAGGCTCAAAGCTACCATTTTGTGGCCACCGTAAGACACCATCTTTCTTTGTGTATCGAATCCATTAATCGTTAAAAGCAATAAGACCAACACCATGCTTAGAATAGAGCTCATAAGTGGGAGTTCCAACCAGAGGAATCGGACATGATTCCTCAAGCCGAGAATCCCTAGAACAGCAAAAACAACAGAGTTTCCTAAGTCCGCTCAGACCAGGCATTTCAAGCACTCTGATCCGTTCACTAACTTCGAGGAGTGAAAGCATAGAACACAGTACAAAAGTACTCACCCCGCGGCTTTGACTATTGCAACAGGCGAATAACAAAAATCAAAAACAAAACAAAGAAGTGGGCGCTACCCACAAATACTTAATTAGATGGTCTTCTCACGCCAACGGAGGTCCGTCTAACGTCTCGCGATACCAATCATCACCAGAGGGTCCAAGGCAGGGCGGTAGTCAGGGCAGCAGTCATCAGCAGCTGTTGAGAAGGAGCAGCCGCGCTGTAAAAGACCTTCGGTCCACTTCGACATACAAGGGTCGTTTGGTGTGGCTCGCGAACCCTCCGGAATTTTCTTGCGGGGCTTCTCACGACCCTCGGGCTGAACCGCTACCACTGAAACTGCCCCACGTTGGGCACCAGCTGGAGAACCAGGCCTTATGGGCCGGGCGGCGCAGGGCACGCCTTAATCCCCGGGCTCACCTGCCTTGTTACTAACAGAGGTACAAAAGGGGGGTGGTGATGGACGGAGCATCTGAATCAATCAAACACTCACACCCAGTCAAAAGATCTGGGTTTAATCCATCACCGTTCTTTAGCCCACTCTCCAACCCCAGTTCAGACATGGCTATATGCAAATCAGTCTGACCCTGTGCCTCATGGGAACAGTCCAGCCCGAACTGTCAAGCCATGTCTTCCCTGGACCGGAAACAAGCTTCCGAGGACCGGTTTCTGGCATTCCAGCCGTCTTCAGCCCAGCTTGCTTGAATCCAGTGGCAAAGTGAGCAAGGGACTCACGTCTGAGCATACCCTGCCACACTTATGGCGGCCAAAAGCGGTACAAAAGGGGGGGTGGTTTTGTACTGCTTGTTACTAACAGAGACACGAGACACTCCGTTGAGCGTGGAAGCCAGGTTTATTAGCTGCAGCTAAGCACAGTTATCCCAGGAGTACATGTAAAGTGTAAGTTCTAAGGAGACTGCCACTTCAATCCGTGGCGTACAATCTCTTATACTAAACACATTTACGATATCCCACTCCCCGCACACACAAAACGAACCAATAGGAAAAGTTGAAAAACAAGTTATCAGGTATCCTAGCATACGCCTCTTTCTCGGACCCTGTGTGTCACCCCTCCCAACAAATTAATCAGTGATGGTGTTCACAATACCCTCTCGCAGGTGGCAGGACATGCTGGTGTGTCTCAAAGGATAGTTGTGTAATAGGAGCATACAAGGAGAGAATAGCAAAGGCCAGTTTGATAAGTAGTTTAAGAGAAGAATAGGAGAGGGTAAATAGTCGGCTGAGACAGGGATCAATCGAGCCAGACATGGATTTAACGAACTCGATCAGACCCTGACATCGGGTTTCATGAACAAGGACAATGGAGTTACTTTTTAACTGAAAGGACACGTAGCAGCTGGAAAAGCAAAAACATCGCGTTCGCCATGCCGCCTGAGTGAGGGCAACACAAAATGGTGACAGGACACAAAATGGCGGCTAAATATGGGATGAAATCTAAAATCGCAGAACCTCATGGGTCAATCATAATTCGTCCTACGTCTGAATCAGCCCTAGCCCATAAGTGTGATGGCAAAGTGTCTAGTAGGGATGAGTCAGTCTCGGAGATGGAAAACATGTACTGAAAAGTGTTCTCTCTATGGCGTTGGGGGTTGTCATACAGGATGACATGCACTCCATCCGGTGAGCATCTGATAGTCGCATGGATTTGTTTCAAAAGGTCGAGACCCATAATGCCGTCTGGGTTGTTAGATGAGAGGAGGAATGTCATTTCAACGCCATTGCTGTCATGATTAAAAGGGATCGGTCGGGACAAAGGGTTGGTGAAGGGCGTACCATCAAATCCTATTGAGGTCACATGTGAGCCTGACAAGGGTACCCGTGGAATCAGTCGTTTGGATAGTGCACTACATGTTGCTCCTGTGTCTACCAAAAATTGTGACTTTGTGCCCAGGACCTCACCGGTAACATAAGGGCCTTGCTGATCAACATAGAGCTCAACTGGATCCCTCCCTTGCCCTTGGCTGTCCTATGCAAAGTCGCACGTGTTGTCATAATCTGTCTGTTGGTACTGATTCTGTCTGGGATGGCCAAATGCGTTCACTCTTCCTGGCCTTTCCTCGCTTGCTTCACTCGCATACCCTCTCCCACATCCTCTTCCTCTCTGTCCACTTGCTATTTCCCTCACCCCTCTGCCCCTACCAGCTCCTAACAAAGCCGGGCATTGGGCTTTCCAGTGTCCATATTCTTTGCAAAATGTACATTGATCCTGTCCTAGGTCTTGGCGTCCTACATATGATGTCGATGGATTGTTCCTAAGAGGCTGTACTCAATATGTACTCTGCTAGTTTCCTCCCCTATATTGCTCCCTTCCTGTATTCGCCCCCTGGAGTTGTGCTATCATTACCCTTTCCTTCAAGTCCTTCTTTTTCCTTTCTGTAGCCCTGTCATTTTCGTTTCTCTGATGCTCGTAGTACTGGGCCATTTGGAGAATGGCTGCCGGTTTAGATGCTGCCCAACTACTTTCACTGGCTTATAGTTTCTGGGATACATCTGGCAGTAGTCCTTTGACATAGTTCTGCACAAATAAGTGGTGTCCGGTTGCGATGGACATGTCTTGTCCACTGTAATCGGAGAACACAGTTTCAAATATGGAGAAATATTCTGAGACATCCTCTTGTGGTTTCTGGTGGCACACGGTTACTATGGACCAGTCTATCTTTTTCTCTGGGATCAGCGTTTTCACTTTCAGCACTATTTTGTCAGGGAGGTCCAATATTGCTTTAACCGGTTTCTGACCATGGTTCCGCTGTTTATCTAGTATGTTGAGTTGTTCCCAGGTATGACCTAGCATTTCGGTATGGTCTACTTTTCTAATCTGTTTCCACACATCTGCTGGCAAACATAACCCGAAGAACAAGTCTATGTCGACAAGTGTCGTTATTGTCGATCCCATAGCGGCACCTAGCTCGGTGTAAAAGGCGGTGGGGTTCTTTCGTAAATCCGGTAAAGATTTACGGAGCGTCAAAATGTCCTGTCTGTCCCATGGCTGGTACACCCAATTGTAGACCACCCTTCCTCTAGCGTCTTGATGGTTCATATCATCATGAGTCCCTTATCCTCTTGGAGGTACCCAATAAGGGGAAGCTTCTTTTATTAACATCATGCTATCTGGTTTTTCCACCGGGGGTCCTGCTATCTTAGTTGTCCTGTCCCTATCTTTTTGTCCTTGTTCTATGAGGTGATGCAATACTTCTAGTGTGGATGAGAATAGTTCTGCAACATCGTTGTCGCCTTCATCTCCGATGTCTACCTTCCTATAGAGAGTCACTAGTCGCTCGGGCCCTACATCTTGGTACTTTTCTTCATATGCAGTAAGGGTGTGGTAACAGAGACGTACAATAAAGTATTGTTTGTGGTTTTCAACATAGAAGTCGCATATGTCATTTACATATTCTTCTGTTTCTTTTCTATCTATGAGGGTTTTAACTATTTTATCAATTATTTTACCTCACCTGGCACTGTGGTGAGCCAGCGCGTGCAAGCCACTTTGCACTGTTTGTTTGTTTTGGCACTACTGCGGACATTTGCTAACCGTATCAACCTGCATTTGCTCGGCTGAGCTCTTCAAGGCAGACAAGCAGTTGCCGCTACCTAGCAACGGAGTGCTGGACTCGCCCCTCCCTCCCGCCTCGTTCTGATGCCGGTGACTAGAACCGTTCGAGCAGAGGGCGTGGAGGGTCCGAGCCAGACACTTCCGGCAGATACCTGCAGCGCTCTAGTTGTTGGGACGCTGGGGGGGATATAAGGCACTGGATCCTGGATCCCCGCGTGGTAAGTGGGCAGTGGCATTGTCCCTACTGCTTTTACTGAAGCGCTACCGGCGTATTGGTGAATAATACTCGTATTCTGATATAGCGCGTGAGCTCTTTTAAAATCTTAATAATTATTTTACCTCACCTGGCACTGTGGTGAGCCAGCGCGTGCAAGCCACTTTGCACTGTTTGTTTGTTTTGGCACTACTGCGGACATTTGCTAACCGTATCAACCTGCATTTGCTCGGCTGAGCTCTTCAAGGCAGACAAGCAGTTGCCGCTACCTAGCAACGGAGTGCTGGACTCGCCCCTCCCTCCCGCCTCGTTCTGACGCCGGTGACTAGCACCGTTCGAGCAGAGGGCGTGGAGGGTCCGAGCCAGACACTTCCGGCAGATACCTGCAGCGCTCTAGTTGTTGGGACGCTGGGGGGGATATAAGGCGGATGTGTTGTAGGCAGCGCAGCGGACGAGCGAAGCGGGCGCGACGAAGGCGCGCCGAAGTTGCACCTAAGTTAAGCCCGTCTGCGCCCGTCCGCGGCTGACTGCGGGCCAGGGCCATACCCCCTGCCCCTCCATTAGACCATGTCAGCTGGAGTCGAGAGGATTTACTTCTCCTCCGCAGTGAGCATTCTGGACCTTGCTCATATAGTATGGAGGCAGAAAACAACGTGGGTTGCAGTTACTGCAGCTTCACCTTCCGTAAAGGGGATGCTAAAAGCAAAAAGCAATACAACCTGGTATGTGGCCTGCTGAATGTACGTTCCTTACGCAAGCACTGTCTTGACATGCATGACCTCCTTAGCGGGAAGCAATGGGATTTGCTCTTCCTCACGGAAACTTGGTTAGATCAGGACTCCATGCCGGAGATCATTGAAGCTATCCCTGAGGGCTACTGCCTGCAGAGATTAGACAGAGCACTAGGCAGAGGGGGTGGCATAGCTATAGTCGCTAAACAGGACTACCAATGTCAGCTAGAACGTATCACTATTGAGGATAGTGAAGCCGGTGCCTTCTCTATCTCGATAAGCGGTAATTTTACCTTGAAGGGCCTTCTGATCTATCGCCCGCCTGGCTCGTCAGCCACATTTATCGAGAAGCTTGTAGAAGGCGTCACAGAGGCCGCATTAAGAGCTGACAAATATCTAGTTCTGGGTGACCTAAACGTACACCTAGATACCCCTACAGACAAGGTGGCGAGGGATTTCTGTCAAGTAATGGCAGGATTGCAGTTTGAGCAGAAAGTAAAGCACCCCACCCACAAACTGGGCCACCTTCTTGACCCGATTTTCGCAAATTGGGACCAAGTGGAAGCTCAGAATCCGGTCCCCATCCCATGGTCCGACCACCATCTCATCCCATTCACCATTGAGTTGCTGGGAGCACGTCCGACTGAACCTCCTGCTGATAAACACCCTAGGCGGAGAAGGGCGGCGTTCTCTCAAGCTAAATTCAATCAGGCGCTAACTGCGATGGGCCACCCTGGGGGTGAGGAGGTAGAAGAAATCAATTCCAACCTAGCCCAGCGTATCACGGAAGCACTGGACTTGGTGGCCCCACTCGGTGTGGCAAAAGTGGGGGCCGAGCTCAGAGATCGGCTCCATGGTACAACGAGGACATGCGGGTGGCCAAAGCAGCGTGTAAACGTGCCAAAAGGCAATGGAGGATTGCCTACACGACCCATGCTAAAGCAGAGTACATAGACTGTAGGCGTAGCTACCACAAACTGATAAGAAAGGCTAAAACACTGTATTTCTGCAACAAGATTGAAGAAGCAGAACAGTCCACTAAGGAACTCTTCTCAATCTATAAATCAATTGCGGTAGGGAAGCCTGCTGTGGTGCCCAAGAAGCTTTGCACTACGGAGGGCTGTGACCGTATTGCGGAGTTTTTTGCAAATAAGGTAACAAACATCTACAGCTCCTTCCCTCAGAAGGCCGACAACAGTCCTATGCACTTGGAGGCCACTAAAATTAAAGGGGAACAGCGACTGACCACCTTCGTCACCCCTCCGACTGAGGAACTTCTCCGCATCTGCGGGTCGATAAAATCTGGCTCTCCAAGAGACCCGACTACTCCAAGTCGGTTGAAGGGTAGTCTGCAAGTACTTGAACCCTATGTCCGCCACCTACTAGATGCCTCCTTCAAGTCCCAGACTGTCCCCAATGCTTGGAAGCAAGCAGTTGTACTCCCTCTGCAGAAGAAAGCTAATGTCAGTTTCGAAAAACTTGACAATCTTCGCCTAATCTCCCTCCTGCCCTATATCGCTAAAGTGGCGGAAAAAATAGCCAATCTAAAACTCATGCATTTTGTGGAGGAGGCATCGCTACTCCATGACTCGCAATTTGGCTTCCGCCCCCTTCATTCAACGGAATCTGCGCTTCTCATGGCGGTCGAAGCGTTACGACAGGGTGTGGATGAGGGCCAAACCATGGCTTTGATCCTACTTGATCTAAGCGCAGCATTCGACACTGTAGCACATTCCATCTTGCTACAGTGTCTGAATGAAGGAGGGGTCACAGAAGAAGCACTTGGCTGGATCGGGTCCTTCCTGTCGGACAGGTGCTTTCAGGTCCGATTGGGTGACTGTTACTCGAAGGAGATTGAGTTGGGCCAGGGCGTGCCTCAGGGCTCGTCCCTGAGCCCAACCCTATTTAATATCTATGTCTCCCCCCTGGCAGCCATTGTGGAGGGACACGGTCTACGCCTGGTGTCTTATGCCGATGAAACGCAGCTGGTCATCTCCCTATCGCGTGCACCCGGCCTTGCAGCGGACATCTTCAGGGATTGCATGCAAGACCTGGCAACCTGGATGCCCGCAAACTGTTTAAAGTTGAACGGCAGCAAGACCGAGGTGCTCGTGGTGGGGGGAGGGCCGTCTGCTTGGTCGTCGGCGTGGTGGCCGCCCTGCCTGGGTGAAGTCCCCGTCCCCTGCCGGGAGGCCAGGAACCTCGGTGTGTGGCTGGATATGGATCTTGCCTTTGGTCCCCAGGTCAGCCGGGTGACGGGGGGTGTTTTGGTGTTCTGAGAGCCTTAAGGAAAGTTTTAGACCTCCTCCCTATTGTTGCTCGAAGGACGCTGGTGCACGCCCTGGTCACCTCGCGACTTGATTATGGGAACTTGTTATATCTGGGGGCCACGGGCAGGGTCATGGGCCGGCTGCAAGTGCTCCAAAATGCCGCAGCGCGGCTTGTACTCAGGCTCCCCAGGAGGTCACCCTCTAAACCAGCTCTCCAAACCCTCCACTGGCTCCCTGTGGAGAAGAGGGTGGAGTTCAAAGCCCTCTCCACATGCCACCGCATTCTGAGCGGCAAAGCCCCTGCTCCGCTCCAGAGTCTGGTGACCTGCTATGAGCCCACACGCAATCTACGGTCCTCGCAGACTGGACTGCTAAAGGATCCCAGAGTAAGGAAGGCACGTATGGGAGGAAGATCTTTTAGATACCTCGCTCCCAGATGCTGGAATGCCCTGCCTTTAGAACTGCGACTAGAACCATCTGAAGTCCTGTTCAGGAAGAAGCTTAAAACTCACCTTTTTAGCAGGTAGCTCTCTGTGGGAGGGGGGGGCAGCCACTCCACTTATCATAGCGTGGGGACACGCTAGTGGCGTAACCAGGCGCTTTACAAATGCCCAAATAATAATAATAATAATGCCTGCTCGCTCATTTTTACTTAATCGTGGGACTCTGGGCGCTCCTATTTCTTTTGTTCCTACCTCTACTACTGCATCCTTTGATGATGCATTTGGTGTGTGCGACTCGGTGGGAGCAGAGGCGGTGAAGACTGAGGCGATCGTGCCATCTCCAGCTATACTTTGGGGGTCCTGGCGTTGTACTACGGGATGAGTAGGGGCATAAGGGGGTGGCATGTATATCATTGGGGGACCTAACAATAAATCATCATCTACCTTTGTTTTGCTGGTAACTCAGGGTAAACAGTTGAGGGCGTTCTAACAGGGCATTGACCTGATATTTTTGATTCCTGTTCCTTTTTATCGATTACCTTTTTTTTAGTTCTTCTTCTAACTTTTTACAGGCTTGGTAAGCTGATTTTCGCATTTCTTTATCTTGTCTAGCTTCATCTCTTTTCTTTCGTTGAGCTGCCTCTTTTCGCCATAAACCAAAACTATCAAACATGGCTGGTCTAGCTTTTTTTTTGTGGAGAGCTAATTCTAGCATTTCTATTTTAGCGGGATCGAAAGATCCTGTCAGTGGCCACTGATTTACCCGGTCCTTCCTAGTGTATTAATGCCATAGTTTGCTATAAGCTATGGTGGCTAATCCATATTTTATGTACATGTCCTTGTTAGGGGTGCCTTCCGGTGGTGCCGGATGACTGACCTCTAACAAACTGTCCGGTCCAAAACAATTTCCAAACAATTTAGACATAACAGGCATGACGTATTTATCGGTCAATATAAATATCTCAATAGGGCTGTAGACAAAAATTCTGCACTACCTGTCCTTCGCTGTCTGCAAAGAGAGACAATATTCCTATTCTCTGTTGTTTGCAAGCAGGGAATGTCTCAAATAACTTCAAAGGGGAATACTAGTATTCGAGCTGACAATCAATCAATCAAACAATCAATTAGAGTCGTTTTTCACGACCTTACCCGGACCGCATGGACAGTTCTTCGTCTTCCCCTTCCAGCGCCTGGTTGTCCTCTTACTCCAACAATCAATGCGGCGTTCCTGTAAGGTCCCAGTCAGGACCGCAGGTCACTCGAGAGAGGTCTGTTCGGAACTGGTGAAGTTCAGTCGATCGGCAGCCAGACGAGGGTCTCTTTCAGGCAGGTGCACTCCAATCATTTAGTCGTTCACTACGTCGTTAGGACCTCTCTACCGGACCCACGTGTCGCTGATGGGCCCCATGTTGGGCGCCAATTGTGAAAAGCAGCGAGTCTCCTATGACCCCAATGCTGCCCGGTGGCAGGATCCCACCTCTAATTCACCTTGAGTTCGTTATCAAAAATAATGAGGCAAGCGCTGGGAACTGGAAGACAAGAAAAAGATTTATAACTCTCTAGAGGAGAGCACGTCAACTGCAGACACCAGGATGTCTTTAGGGAGGTGTTCTGCTGGCAACTCCTTCTGGCTCTCTTTTTACACAGGTTTGGCACAATGCATTTGTTTATTTATCCTGTTTACAGGCTTGGAGTCTCCACCCCGGGCAGGTTTGTTACACAAGCCCAACATTGTTCCATCCACATGGTTACACAAGCCCAACATTAATTCTCCTCCCACCCAGGTCAAAACAGACAATATAATTTTGCAGCTGGACCTTGTTTCAGGGTCTAAAACATGTGAGACCGGCCAGATCTAAGAGTCCGTTCTGTTAATAAAAACAGGTCCCATTGTTGGCAAAAACAAGTCTTGCTGTTGCAGTGCAATAAACCATGTTGGCAAGAGTCTGTTTGGTATTTGGAACCTGTTTGTGTAAGTGTATCCATGGATTTGCCTGTAAACAGAGATGAGAGGAAAAACGAGTTTGTGGCAGCAAGTTGATGTTTTTCATGGCAATAGTTTATAGTCCCCAGCTCACATACCAGGTTGGTCAGAATGACTGCAGTTTATGTGCACATAGGAACTTCCATCAGACAAGATGGCGCAGGTAATGTTCACGATTGTAGTTTTGCTTTTAACAGTGCTGGTGGACTACGGTGACCCGTTCCCGTGGCACGTGCTGGCGGACTACGGTGACCCGTTCCTGTGGCACGTGCTGGCTGATCCCGGTGACCCGTTCTGACCCATTCCTGTGGCACGTGCTGGTGGACCCCGGTGACCCATTCTGACCCATTCCGTGGCACGTACTGAGGATCCCGGTGACCCATTCTGACCCGTTCCCGTGGCATGTGCTGGCAGACTCCGGTGACCCATTCCCGTGGCACGTGCTGGTGGACCCCGGTGACCCGTTCCCATGGCACATGCTGGCAGACTCCGGTGACCCATTTCCGTGGCACGTGCTGACGGACCCCGGTGACCCGTTCCCGTGGCACGTGCTGACGGACCCCAGTGACCCATTCCTGTGGCATATGCTGGCAGACTCCAGTGACACATTCCTGTAGCACGTGCTGACAGACCCCGGTGACCCATTCCCGTGGCACATGCTGACGGACCTCAGTGACCCGTTCTGACCCATTCCCGTTGCACATGCTGACGGACCCCGATGACCTGTTCCCGTGGCACGTGCTGCCAGACTCCGGTGACCTGTCCCGTGGCACGTGCTGATGGACCCCAGTGACCCATTCCCATGGCATGTGCTGGCGGACTCCAGTGACCCTTTCCAGTGGCACGTGCTGACGGACCCTGGTGACCCATTCCTGTGGCACGTGCTGACAGACCCCAGTGACCCATTCTGACCCGTTCCCATGGCACGTGCTGGCGGACCCCGGTGACCCGTTCTGACCCATTCCCGTGACACGTGCTGACAGACCCTGGTGACCCATTCTGACCCATTCCCGTGGCACGTGCTGGCGGTCCCCAGTGACACGTTCCCGTGGCACGTGCTGGCGGACTCCGGTGACCAGTTTCCGTTGCACTTGCTGGTGGACCCCAGTGACCCGTTCCCGTGGCACATGCTGGTGGACCACGGTGATTTGTTTCCATGGCACATGCTGACGGACCCCGGTGACCCGTTCTGACCCGTTCCCGTGGCACGTGCTGGCAGACTCTGGTCACCAGTTCCTGTGGCACGTGCTGACGGACCCAGGTGACCTGTTCCTGTGGCATGTGCTGGCAGTGCCCTGGAGTCACTTCCCGCGCCAAACCCACTTGTCCTTTCATCCTCCGTGCACGTGCAGGCCCCTTTGATAACCTCCTCCACTGCACCTGGCTACTCAATCCGGTCCCAGGCACTAACCGACCCCTGCGGACATAGTTTATTACCCGCATACGACAGAACTTGCTTCAACAACAAAGAGGCCAGAATTTAATCAGTGACACGACCTCTTTGATTGACCGATCCCACATGTTTTAGGTCCTGTTGGAATGTCCAGCTGCGAGATAGCGATCATCTGTTACATCTGGGTGGGGGACGATTGCTGCTAGGTTTTGTGGGAACTAGCTTGAGGCGGGGATTCCAAGGATGTTTTACTATGCAATAAACTGATGCCAGAAATATTTGACCATGTAATAAACTGCTGAAAAAGCATGTAAAAGGCCATGCCACAGAGATGCAACTAGAGCACCTCCTGACGATAGCCCCGGTGTCTGATGTGATGTGTTCTCCTCTAGAGCAGTAAACTGGTTCTTCGCCTTCCAGTTTCCAGCGCCTGCCTCGTTATTTTGATCACTAATCTTAAGGTGAATTAGAGGTGGTTTGCACCAAGCGGCATCGAAAGTCTTGGGAGTCTCGCTGCTTTTCATCAATTGGCGCACCAACGTTGGGGCCCATCAGCGACACGTGGGTCCGGTAGAGAGGTCTTAACGACGGAGTGAACATCTAAACGATCGGGAAGTGCACCTGCCTGAAAGAGACCCTCATCTGGCGGCTGATCAACTGAACGTCACCGGTTCCAAACGCACCTCTCTCGAGTGACCTGCGGTCCTGACTGGGACCTTACAGGAACGCTGCATTGTTGGAGTGAGAGGACAAACGGGCGTTGGAAGGGGACGACGAAGAAACTGTCCATAACGGTCCGGGTAAGGTCGTGATATACTACAAAACTGATTGTCTGATTGTATTGAAATTGTTTGATCAAATACTAGTATTCCGCTCTTTGAAGTTATTGGTAGTAATTGAGACATTCCCTGCTTGCAAAAAACGTAGAATAGGAATATTCCCTATTTGCAGGCAGCGCAGGACAGGTAGTGCGGACCTTTGTCCACGACCTATTGAGATTTTTTGTTGACCTTTGTTACGTCATGTCTGTCTTCTCAAAATTGTTTGATTGTTTTGGACTGGACCGTTTGTTAGAGGTCCAGCACCATCCAGCATCCAGCACCACCGGAAGGCACCCCTAACAAGGACATGCATGTTAGATATGGAGTAGCCATTGTTACTTATAGCAAACTATGGCACAAATACACTAGGAAAGATCGAGTAAATCAGTGGCCACTGACGAGATCTTTTGACCCCGATAAAAAAGAAACGCTAGGAATAGCCCTTTGCCGAAAAAGAACTACGCCAGCCATGCTTGACAGCTATGATTTGTGGCAAAGAGAAGCCACTTAACGAAAGAAAAGAAAGTAAGCTAGACTGGATAAAGAGATACGAAAGCAGCTCACAAAGCTTGTAAAAAGTTAGAAAAAGACATAAAAGAAAGAGAAACTGATAGAAAAGAACAAGAATCAAAGATTTCAGGCCAATGTCCTGTTAGAACGCCCTCGACTCTTTACCCTGAGCTACCAGCTAAACAGAGAGTAGATGATGATTTGTTATTAGGTCCCCCGATCATCTACATGCCACCTCCTTATGCCGCCACTCATCCTGAAGTACAACGTCAGGAATCCCACAATGTAGTCGAAGGCAGCAGCATTGCCTTGACTCTCATAGCCTCAGCACCAACAGAGTCTCTTGTGCCTAGTGTCTCATCAAAAGGCGTGTCAGTAGGAGTTGAATCAAAAGAGAAAGGGTTGTCGAGGATCCCACGATTAAGTAAAGACGAACGAGGGAGTATCGATAAAATAGTTAAAAAACACTCGTAGATAGGAAAGAGACCGAAGAGTATATAACCGACATGTGCAACTCCTATGTCGAAAACCACAAGCGACACTTCATTGTTCACCTCTGTTATCACACACTCACTGCTTACGAGGAAAAGTACAAATATGTAGGGCCCGAGCGACTAATGGCTCTTTATAGAAAGGTAGATACGGGAGATGAAAATAACTGTGATGTAGCAGAACTATTCTCGTACATACTAGAGGTATTCCGTCATCTCATCGAACAAGAACGGGTGGTTAAGAATAAGACATCTACAATGACAGGGCCCCCGATAGAAAAACCAGATACCATGATGCCAATAAAAGAAACTGACCCTTATTGGGTCCCCCCTAGAGGACAAGGGAACAATGATGACATAAACCACCAGGATGCTAAAGGAAGGGTGGACTAAAATTGGGTATATCAGCCATGGGACAGACAGGACATCCTAACATTCCGTAAATATTTACCGGATTTACGTAAGAATCCCACTGCATTTTATACAGAATTAGGCACCGCTCTAGGATCAACTATTATGACACTCGCCGATATCGATTTGTTCTTTGGGCTATGTCTGCCAGCGGATATGTGGAAACAAATTAGGAGAGTAGACCACACAGAGCTGCTCGGCCATACCTGGGAGCAATTCAGTGTTTTATATAAACAGCGAAACCCTGGACAGAAACCAGTAAAAGCCGTATTAGACCTTCCCGACAAAATAGTACAGAAAGTCAAAACTATGATCCCGGAAAAAAAGATTGACTGGTTCATTGTAACCGCATGCCGCCAGAAAACACAAGAGGACGTCTCAGAGTATTTCTCCAGATTTGAAACAGTGTTCTCCGATTACAGCGGACAAGACATGTCCACCGCTACCGGACACCACTTGT
Source organism: Lissotriton vulgaris (assembly GCF_964263255.1). NCBI lineage: Eukaryota > Metazoa > Chordata > Amphibia > Caudata > Salamandridae > Lissotriton > Lissotriton vulgaris. The sequence goes on from NW_028254135.1 coordinate 115,528, forward strand.
TTGTCCAAAATTATGTTAAGGGACTGTTACCAGAAGTTGCACAATAACAACAAAGCCCCTGCACTGGACAAACAACAATAATGTCTGGGTGATTTTGAGTTTCGGTAGGATAGGTCAAACGTGCACATCGAGACTTTCAAAGTAAATAGACCATATAGTGCAGAAAAAGGAGTTCAAATGATGTAAAGTTCTTGGTATAAAACACCGGTTTATTGTTCCTCTGTACTGGCCAACACGTGTTTCATCGCAGAGAACAGACTGCGAATCTTCAGGGCCTCATAGAAAATGGACCGGAAATGGTGTTGTAGCCAAACCCGAAAAGGGCGAAGTGTATAGAGAGTAAACGTTGCTCGCGTAGTCGATAGATTCTCATTAGTGTTCAAAGGAAGCCATAACCGGGAGGAGAAGATTTGAAGCAGTTTGGACCGTCTTTGAAAAACGGCGCCGGGAACTACAGGAGGGGGAACACGAACAGTCAGGTGTATCCGCCTGTCTTTTACCTTGAGCGCTACTGCTTCAAATCTTCTCCTCTCAAAAACGCCTTCTTCTCCATACCCATTCACCAAGATAGTTGCTATCTTTTTGGATTCACTCTGAGGTCCCGCTCATATAGATTTTGTCGAGCACCCCAGGGGTACACCGAGAGCCCGAGCATCTATAGCCAGGTGCTCAAAAGACAGTTAGATGCCGTTCAATTACCAGACGGGGTGGTGTTGATACAGTATGTAGACGATCTCCTTCTAGCAGCAGACACCACTCCACTAGCAATCACAGCCAACATCCAACTTCTACACTTCCTTGCAGAAAATGGTCACAAAGTTTCTCGAAAGAAATTACAGTTCTGCAAACCCAAGGTAACACATTTAGGCCACCTCTTATCGAAAGAAGGGAGGAAACTCACACCCAACAGGATCCAGGCAATTCTAGACACTCCCATTCCCAGGAATTAGAAGCAAGCCCGCTCTCTGATAAGCCTCACCTCATTCTGCCGACAGTGGTTGCCGAACTTTAGCCTCATTGTCAAACCCCTTCTCTCCCTCCTAGCCAAAGATACCCCCTCACCTTTCCCCTGGACACCCGAATGCCAGTCAGCATTTAAAGAATTGCAAGATGCCCTTTGTTCGGCACCTGTCCTAGGAACCCCAGACTACTCCAAACCATTCTTCCTCTACACACATGAAAGGGAGGGATGTGCATTGTCTATCTTAACACAGCCAATTGGTCACAAGCATCGCCCATGTGCATATTTCTCTGCCACCCTCGACCCAGTAGCTAGAGCGTTGCTAGCGTGCTTGCGCGCTGTGGCAGCTGCTGCAGTATCCATACGCCAGAGCGAAGGCATAGTGCTCTCCTATCCAATCACTGTGTTAGTACCCCATGCAGTCGACACACTATTGAACCAGACTAAAACCCAACACCTGACTAGTGCACGGCTGACAGGTTACGAGCTGACCCTGCTAGCACCACACATTACTCTGAAGCGATGCACCACTCTCAATCCAGCCACATTGTTACCTCTACCCGAAACTGACCCTGGTGTGACTCCCGTGCACAACTGAGTAACCCTCACTGACGAACAGACAAAGAGCAGGGTAGATCTCCGAGACACAGCCTTTCCAGAGCCAGATGGGGAGCTATGGGTAGACGGCTCGTGCATCAAACTCCCCGATGTCACGACCTCAGCCGCATATGCCGTTACCACAGCTCGAACCATCCTAGAGACAGCCCGCATTGCCCAACGATACGCACAAGCAGCAAAGCTCATTGCCCTCACACGAGCATGTATTTTAGCAGCTGGTATGACAGTAAACATATACACCGACAGCAGTACGCCTTCGGGGTGGTTCACCATTTTGGGCTACTATGGAGGGAAAGAGGGTTCCTGACCTCACACGGCACACCCATCCTACATGGAGATCTAGTATGTATGTATGTATTGCACATTTGTATAGCACAAAATGTCACCCAAAGGGTATCCTGGCGCTTTGACTCTACTGAAACAGATACACAATCACACCGTTACACTGTCCTAGGGAAGAGGTAGGTCTTCAAGCCCTTTTTAAAAGATGGAAATACCATTAGACTCCTCAAAGACAGGGGGAGGGAGTTCCAGAGTTTGGCAGCTGCATATCCAAAGGAGCGGCCACCCATCCGTAGCCTCTGGATTCTCGGGACCACCACCAAACATACGAGGAGGAGCGTAATGGTCTCGCTGAATGGTACCACGAAAAAAGTTTCTGCAGCATGACTGGTCCTTGATTGTGCAAAGCCTTAAAGACCAGGCAGGATGCTTTAAAGCAGATTCGCTGCTGAACTGGTAACCAGTGAAGGTCTTTTAGCGCAAGGGAGGAGGAAGCTGCGCGCGGCCTGGAAAGAGCGCGCTTCGATGCCATGTTTTGAATACGCTGCAGCTTGTTAATCAAAGTGCTGGGTGCCCCCAGAAGCAGTGCGTTGCAGTAATCAATCCTGCTAAGGATAATACCACGCACCACCTCTGGCCTGGCCTGAGCCGGGAGCAGGGGAGGAATTTTACGCAGAGTGCGGTGTAGCATCATGCAGGTGGAAATGGTTTTGTTAACAAAACCATTGAGCTGTAAATTAGGGCCGAACATAACTCCAAGGTTGCGAACAGAGTCCGCCGCCACCACTGTGCCCAAGGAGGATGAAGGCCAAAAATCTGCCGGTAAAGGACGCGGGGTACGGTCAGATGAACAATACAGTACCTCGGTCTTTAAACCATTAAACTGGAGAGAATTGTTTCTCAACCAGTCTGCAGCGGCAGTCATCTATCGGTGGAAAGTCTCCTTGGACACAGCGTCTTCTCCTTCAAGGGAGAAGATAAGCTGGGTGTCGTCAGCGTAGTTAATTACAGAGATGCTGAAGGACTTAATCAAACCAATCAGGGGACGGAGGTACAAATTAAATAAAATGGGACTAATCGCTGACCCTTGGGGCACACATTGCCCTACTCTCCTGATGCCTGACCTGAAAGGTGGTAAAGCCACCACCTGGTGTCTATTCTGAAGATATGAGATTAGCCAATCCCGTGCCAGTCCCGCTACCCCAATCTCCTCCAGCCTGCTGATGAGAGTGGAGTGGCTGACCGTGTCGAACGCGGCCGACATGTCGAGCAACACTAAAAAGGCTGCCCGGCCAGTGTTGGCCCGCGAGTGAAGATCATCCAGCACGACCACCAGCGCCGACTCCGTACCATGAGCCGGCCGGAAGCCAAACTGGGCCACATCCAAACAGGTGTTACTTTCCAGAAAGCTGGACAGAGACTGGGTCACGAGTTTCTCCATGATCTTGACCGGGAAGGGAAGCAACGAGATTGGCCGATAATTTTCCAGACAGGTGGGGTAGAGTGTGGGTTTCTTCAAGAGGGGAGAGACCACTGCCAGCTTCCAACACTCCGGAACCGTGTCAGTACTAAAAGACTGATGACAGATGGAATAGAGGGGGCGAAAGAGTTCCTCCTGAAAAAGCTTCCAGAATTTATGGGGTAGTGGGTCAAGGGGAGAGCCAGAGGACACACCATTTGCTAGAGAACAGAAATCATCGAACAGGGGAAGAGTAAAACTCTCCAGCCGTGAATGACCTGTCAGTTCTTCTGACTCACCTAAGATGAGAGTAGGTGCAGGGGCAGCTAGTGACTGGGGACAGGGAGTACCTGAATTAGAAAGTCCACTCAGGATAATGGCAATATTATCCTCAAAGGCAGCTGCCAAAGTATCACATAGGGACTGTGAGGCCAGGATGTTGTTTGCCGCACAAGTTGGCCTGGAAAGGTCATTAACTATTATAAACAAGGTCTGCGATTTGTTGGATGCCTGCAGCAGCATATCCTCTAGATATTTTGCCGTAGCGCACATGATCTGGGCTTTATAGTCCAGCAGTGCTTGTTTGAAGAGGGATCTAGCAGACTTAAAGTAGTGCTTCCTCCATGCCCTTTCTGCCTGTTTGCACCGCAGTTTCAATTGGAGAAGGTTGTTAGAATACCATGGCATGGCAGGCCTATGTCTATCTCTTGATTTCCGTAGGGGAACCAGCTTGTCCAGCGAGTTGGTAATTTGCTGACACAGACTGGAATAGCTCGCCTCCACATTCCCCTCCAAAATGAAACCTCCAGGGAGCAGAGTAGGTGGACCAGTATTGTTCAGAAGTTTGGACCATTGCCTACTGACTTTGGTAGGCCCCGAACCGCTCTCTCTCAAGGAGTCGGCGGGGAGGCATAGGGAGAAATGGACTAGAGCCTGATCCATCCAGCTTTGGGTGACCATATCCCTAATCACAACCTGGGTGGTTTCCGCAAAAGCCAGGTCTAAGGCATGGCCCTTCAGGTGAGTTTGAGAGAGTATCAGCTGCTGCAACTGAAGATTGCTGCAGGCCTGACACAATTCTCTATAGGCTGTATCCGAAGGCCCGTTTGGCCACAAATTAAAGTCCCCCAAGATAATTAATCTGGCATGAGTATTAGAAATATCATAAATTAAGTCAATCAGTTCTGGTAGCTTGGACAGTGCATTGCCGGGTGGTCTATAACATAACAATCAGGAATGCAAAACTCCTTTTTGTCCTTTAAGAGAGAAGCCCATAAGTTCAAATCCTTGGACCACCTTCACCTCAAACTGAGAAAAGGCCAAAGTGTCTCTAAAGATAAGCCCTATACCTCCACCTCTACTCTCCAGACGAGGGTTATGCCTGATTTTATATCCCTAAGGGCAGGCCAGCCCAAGTTCTACCTCACTGTCTGCTCGAGTCCATGTCTCTGTAAGAAAGAGCACATCCAGCCCATATGAATCAATTAGGAGTGCGATTTCAACATGATGCTTACAGAGCGACCGAACATTGAGCAGACTAAGCATGGGCGTAAAATCCGTTCCGCTCGCGGATTTTGCGGATTTTCGGTAAATTCGCAATCCGCGAGATTCGCGAATTTCCCGCAAAATCCGCAAATTCGCACGCAGCGGATTTTTTTTTTCTTGGTGATACAATTTTGCGGCGCGCGGCGTTTACTTCCCGTCATTCATCGTTTGCCGAGTTATTTTTCTACATATTTTCCGAGTGCTGCGCCATTTTGGATCTTGCTGCGGGATCCAGCGGGAATTTGGCAAGCGCAATTACGTAATCGCGGCTTGCCAACTTGTACAGCGAGAGTTTGTCAACGCGAGTACGCCGTGATCACGTATCGCGGTACTTCGCAATTGCGAGCTTATAGATGCGGCGAGCAGCAACAATCTCGCACTCGCGAAAATATTAAATTTGCAATTCTGCACAAGAAATCCGCCAGCAAGCAGCATAAACCTTCTGGAAATGATGATTTTTATCTGAATAACTCCTCAGGTTGACATTTGCCTGCACTTTTTTTACGAGGAGTCCATTTTGGGGAGGGGGGGGGGTTGGAGGAAGGAAGTGCCCCACAGTCTTCAACTTCCTGTTCCTGTCCAGCAGGCTCCCCCCAGTGCTTTGTCCATCTCCTGGTCACTTTTCATTTGGATCTGGAGCTGGAAGGATTACTTTTTGTGGATGCTGCTGGATATTTGGAATTGAGGCCTTTTTGACTTTCTTTGGATCACTTTTGGATTAGAAATTTCACAAGTAAGTTTGTTTGGGGCATTACAGTTGCTGCAACTACAATTTTGGAATTTTCGATTTTTGGGCTGTTTTGGGGCCTTTTGCCCAGGGGTACTCAGTGGTGGGTGCACTGAGTCTTTCTGTGGGGTGTTTTGAATTTAAACATCATGGAGGGGCTGGATGGCTTGGGATTGTGCTGATTTTTCTGTGATTTTCGTTTTTTTGGCCTGTTGTGGCCTTTTCACCCGGGGTCGTGAGTGGTGCATGGGCCTAGTCTTTCTGTGGGTTGTCTTGAATTTAAACATCATGGAGGGGCTGGATGGCTTGGGATTGTGCTGATTTTTCTGTGATTTTCGTTTTTTTGGCCTGTTGTAGACAGGCCATGTGGTTGGGGGCCATTTTAAGTGCTGCTACAGGCCCTGGCCATGTGCTGTGAGGGAGGGGGCCATTTTGAATGCAGGCAGTGTTCTCAGGCCTGCTCCCATTTTGCCTAGCTTTCATCCATTATGCCCAGGGGTAGTGAGTGGTGCATGTGCCTAGTCTTTCTGTGGGTTGTCTTGAATTTAAACATCATGGAGGGGCTGGATGGCTTGAGATTGTGCTGATTTTTCTGTGAATTTAGTTTTTTTGGCCTGTTGTGGACAGGCCTTGTGGTTGGGGGGGCATTTTGAGTGCTGCTACAGGCCCTGGCCATGTGCTGTGAGGGAGGGGGCCATTTTGAATGCAGGCAGTGTTCTCAGGCCTGCACCCATTTTGCCTAGCTTTCATCCATTATGCCCAGGGGTAGTGAGTGGTGCATGGGCCTAGTCTTTCTGTAGGTTGTCTTGAATTTAAACATCATGGAGGGGCTGGATGGCTTTGGATTGATCTGATTTTTCTGTGATTTTCGTTTTTTGGCCTGTTGTGGCCTTTTCACCAGGGGGTAGTGAGTGGTGCATGTGCCTAGTCTTTCTGTGGGTTGTCTTGAATTTAAACATCATGGAGGGGCTGGATGGCTTGAGATTGTGCTGATTTTTCTGTGAATTTAGTTTTTTTGGCCTGTTGTGGACAGGCCATGTGGTTGGGGGGGCATTTTGAGTGCTGCTACAGGCCCTGGCCATGTGCTGTGAGGGAGGGGGCCATTTTGAATGCAGGCAGTGTTCTCAGGCCTGCACCCATTTTGCCTAGCTTTCATCCATTATGCCCAGGGGTAGTGAGTGGTGCATGGGCCTAGTCTTTCTGTAGGTTGTCTTGAATTTAAACATCATGGAGGGGCTGGATGACTTTGGATTGTGCTGATTTTTCTGTGATTTTCGTTTTTTGGCCTGTTGTGGCCTTTTCACCAGGGGGTAGTGAGTGGTGCATGTGCCTAGTCTTTCTGTGGGTTGTCTTGAATTTAAACATCATGGAGGGGCTGGATGGCTTGGGATTGTGCTGATTTTTCTGTGATTTTCGTTTATTTGGCCTGTTGTGGACAGGCCATGTGGTTGGGGGCCATTTTGAGTGCTGCTACAGGCCCTGGCCATGTGCTGTGAGGGAGGGGCCATTTTGAATGCAGGCAGTGTTCTCAGGCCTGCACCCATTTTGCCTAGCTTTCATCCATTATGCCCAGGGGTAGTGAGTGGTGCATGTGCCTAGTCTTTCTGTGGGTTGTCTTGAATTTAAACATCATGGAGGGGCTGGATGGCTTGGGATTGTGCTGATTTTTCTGTGATTTTCGTTTTTTTGGCCTGTTGTGGACAGACCATGTGGTTGGGGGCCATTTTGAGTGCTGCTACAGGCCCTGGCCATGTGCTGTGAGGGAGGGGGCCATTTTGAATGCAGGCAGTGTTCTCAGGCCTGCACCCATTTTGCCTAGCTTTCATCTATTATGCCCAGGGGTAGTGAGTGGTGCATGGGCCTAGTCTTTCTGTGGGTTGTCTTGAATTTAAACATCATGGAGGGGCTGGATGGCTTGGGATTGTGCTGATTTTTCTGTGATTTTCGTTTTTTTGGCCTGTTGTGGCCTTTTCACCAGGGGGTAGTGAGTGGTGCATGTGCCTAGTCTTTCTGTGGGTTGTCTTGAATTTAAACATCATGGAGGGGCTTGATGGCTTGGGATTGTGCTGATTTTTCTGTGATTTTCGTTTTTTTGGCCTGTTGTGGACAGGCCATGTGGTTGGGGGCCATTTTGAGTGCTGCTACAGGCCCTGGCCATGTGCTGTGAGGGAGGGGGCCATTTTGAATGCAGGCAGTATTCTCAGGCCTGCACCCATTTTGCCTAGCTTTCATCCATTATGCCCAGGGGTAGTGAGTGGTGCATGGGCCTAGTCTTTCTGTGGGTTGTCTTGAATTAAAACATCATGGAGGGGCTGGATGGCTTTGGATTGTGCTGATTTTTCTGTGATTTTCGTTTTTTTGGCCTGTTGTGGCCTTTTCACCAGGGGGTAGTGAGTGGTGCATGTGCCTAGTCTTTCTGTGGGTTGTCTTGAATTTAAACATCATGGAGGGGCTGGATGGCTTTGGATTGTGCTGATTCTTCTGTGATTTTCGTTTTTTTGGCCTGTTGTGGCCTTTTCACCAGGGGTAGTGACTAGTGAGTGTTGCATGTGCCTAGTCTTTCTGTGGGGTGTTTTAAATTTAAGCATTATGGAGGGCATGGGATTGTGCTGATTTTTCTGTTTTATTTCGATTTTTTTGCGGTGTATAACTGAACTGATGATCCTCTGTCTTCCGTTGCTTTTAGGTGCACAAGACTCAAAAGAACCACCAGTGCCAGGAAGAAGTCCTGCAGCGGTGTGTGTGTGCAGCATAACGTCACGCGACGTCACGTCTGGCCTCAGACAACTCTGCAATTTGTGCAACTGCGGCCTGCTGTCTGACCTGCTCTGAAGAAGATGGCCCCAAAAAAAGGTCTCCGTAGCTCCTCTAGCAAGAAAGTTGCTAGTAAGGAGCAGAAGAAGAAAGTTACCAAGGAGGCTGGTGTGCCGGCCGCCGCGTTTTTTGGGAGCAAAAAAAAAAGTACGCCTGCAGCAGCAGCGGGATCTGCTGGGGACCAAGCTGGGAGCAGCACCCCCGCTCCATTGGGTTCAGTGCCTCCACCACCACGCCAACTTAAGTCAAAGCCCTTGAGTGCTTCAGATGCAGTCAGTGTACTTCTTCAATCACCATCGACCAGTGATGTTGGCTCATCGCAAGACAGTAGCAGCAATGTCCCTGAATCAACACAGGTTGTTGTAACTCATCTGACAAGTGTTGAACAACCACAGCCGCAACAACAACACCATGTGCAAGTACAAGCCCAAGTACATGTGGAAGGAGAGGCAGCGCAAGGAGATGCGCAAGCAGAGGTGCATGGAGGGTCACAAGTGCCCACAATAGTTGTTCCTCCCGAAGTAGGGGCACATCAGGAAATTGACAATCAAACCGAGGTATCATTTGAGGAAGCCACTCCTCCTGATGATCATTCATTGTCTTCCACATCCCTAGCAAGGAAAAGATCAAGGGGGGTGTCTAAATCTTCTTCAAGCCCACCTCCTTCTGATGATCTGGATGAAGATTGGGAACCATCATCACGGCAGTCTGAGAGTGAGGCACACCATGATCTGACAAAGATACCAAAGCGTAAAAGGAAGGTCGTCGAAAACCTCATAGCTATGGAGTGTGATGAGGCTCAACAAGAAGTGACGGATACTGCTGCTGATGAAGCCTCTCACGACGACGAGCCAGTCATCATAAAGGTCACTGCAGCCCCAGCGGGCTTGCAGCAAAGAGACATTTTGACCCTATCCCGAGAAGCTGCTGAGCGTGATGATGATGTCGACGAGGAGGCAATGGACACACAACAATCATTGGATTTGGAGTTAACTAGTACACCAACACCTACCGCTTCCATATTTCTTCCTCGCAAGAAGGGACCTCCATCCACCTCGACCTCAATTAGTGGTGGTGAAAGTGAAAAACGTACTGAAGTTCGGCAATCCACATCCTCCACTTCATCTGGCATTAGCAGCAGGACCACCACCACCAGTATCGCCGCCTCCTCCGGCCCCCAAAGACATTTCAAGTCTGCAGTTTGGGACTTCTTTAGTGTTTGCCCAAAAAAGGAAAACGTAGCCATTTGTAGCATTTGTAAGCTTCGAGTTAGTCGTGGTAAGTTTGGTACCAACTATGGTACCGGAGGCCAGAGAGGTCATCTTAGGAGAATGCACGCTGTCCAATGGTTTGCGCACCTAGAGGCGATCAAGGAAGCCCGAATTGCACGTAATGAAAACGTTGATGTTTCATCTGATGATGACGAGGAGGAAGAAGACGTGTCAAACACTTCACTTACACCCAGTACCCCTGTCAGCAGCGCACCCCATGTGAGCCACACTAAGAGTGTGGGAGAGAGTGAGACACCAATGCGAAAAAGTTAATCAGCGAGCGTAACTGGGTCGAAGATATCATCATCATCATCCCGTAAATCCTTGGTCCAGGGCAACATTAAAAAGATATTGTTTACAGAAGCGCAATATGAACGCAACCACCCACTGACGCGTCTGTATAACACTAAGCTGGCTGAAAATGCTAGCTCTGGACCTTCTCCCTTTTTCTTTTGTAGAAGGGGTTGGTTTTCTAGAATTAGTGGCAGCGCTCTGCCCTAAATGGAAGGTTCCTAGCCGGTTCTATTTTGCCCGAGTTGCGGTTCCAGCACTACATGAAGATGTTCTGGAGGTGATTGGGGCAGCTTTGCAGAAGAGTGCTGTTCACACTATACATCTGACAACGGACATGTGGACCAGTGGCGCAGGCGCTGATTACATGTGCATCACTGCACACTGGGTCTCTTTTTCAGGGGTTAAAGCAAAGCTAAACGCAGGTGTTGACCCGGACCAAGTTTTTAAAGCTGCTCGGAAACATGCAACACTAGCCATGTTTGGTTTGGAGAAACGTCACACAGCACAAAACATTTTGGATGTGCTTAACACAAAGGTCCTTGACTGGCTGTCCCCAAAAAAACGCCAGGTTGGTTATGTTTCCACGGATAATGGCGCCAATATAGTTAAGGTCATGCAGCTGGGTGACTATTTCAGAGTGCCGTGTTTGGCGCACTGTATAAACCTGGTTGTCAAAAAATTCTTGAGTGATAAAGACAGTGCAGCGTACACGGTAGTGGACACCTGCCGAAAAATGTGCAAACATTTCAGCCATTCTTTTAAGGCCCGGAAGCATCTGAGGAGCCTGCTATATGAACGTCACATGCCAGTGAAAGCACTCATCAAGGAGGTGGCAACACGTTGGAACTCAACCTTCTACATGCTTGAGCGTCTGTATGAGCAGTATACGGTACTCGATCACTATTTCTTAACACAGGGTACAGCTCAGAAGGAGGACCTGAGGATGGGTGCGGCGCAATGGGACATAGTTAAAAGCCTGACAAGCATGCTTCGTCCTTTTGAGTTCTTCACGCGTGCAGTCAGCAAGGAGGACTGTAATTTGGGAAAAGCTATCCCATTGTTGTACATGCTGGAGCACCAACTGAAGGAGGTGTGTTCTGTGTTTGAAAAAGATGAAGAAAACCAAGACCCTTTTGTTCTGGCGGAGAAATTATTAGAGCACCTACAAGGTGATGAACGTCTTAAAATGATCCACTCAAACCAGCATTACATTTGTGCTAATATTCTGGATCCACGCTACAAAAAGGCACTGGCAGGCCAAGCATTCTTTCCTTTTGCTGATGAAGATGTTACAAAGTACAAACAGTGGCTAGCCTCCTCAGCCAAGAGGTTTGAAAGAGAACGGCAGCAAATTGAAGGAAAAGGCAGTACATCAGCATCAGCAGGCCATCCCCAGTCACAACAATCCACTTCTGCACCTGTGGCTGCGGCACAAGTGACCTCTCAGCCGTTAAAGAGACCGGAAACCGGATCATCTGCACCACCAGACACAACAGTAACATTGGAGGCTGAAGAGGATTGGCTAGCTCGGCTTGGGTTTGGTTCTCAAAAGGTCACAGCAACAGCTAAGCAAATTGGAGGAACCTTGGAGGAGCACCTTGAGTCGATGGTGAAGGACTATCTGAATGACTCAACAGAGGTCTATGTTAATGCTGACCCATTGGCGTATTGGCATGGGAAAAAAGAATTGTGGCCACAGATCTCCAACCTGGCTTTAAACTACTTGTCTTGCCCACTCACAAGCGTGTCTTCTGAACGTGTTTTTAGTGCTGCTGGTGGCATTGTAACTTCCAAACGGAGCCGCCTCTCGCCCAAAAATGTGGAGAGGTTAACAAGGATCAAGATGAATCAGCACCTCATACCACCAGATTACAGAGTACGAGAAAGCGCGCCGGATGAAGACGAGGTGGACAGCAACATAGATGAGGGAATTTCTTCTCTGTCAGGTGACACTGAGCTCACCCTGCATGAATTCGCAGAGTATGATGACGAAGCCTTATTCTTATTCGTGGACCGTGATACCGAGCCCTGAAAATGAAACAATGAATCAATAACTTTCTTTTTCGTCCTTATTCACTTTTATTCCTGTGTCTGTCTTTCTTTGTTGTGCACAGTTAATATAATTCAAACTTTAATCACCTCATCACAAAAACAAGCCCATCAGCAGAACTGTCTTCACTTGTTTGCTTATTGATTTGAAGGTGCCGCAATCTGCATTCCTCAGGTTCACAAGTTCAGAAGAACATGCTCCTCTATCCTCCTCCTCCAGACTCCTATTTCCATCAAAGCAGAGGGCTGGTTTACGCCCAATGAAGAAAGACTCAGCACTTGTGGGGGTGTTGTTCTACCTCTTTGCGGGTGAGTTGACGGCTCTGGGGCCATTGCTTGGAAGCTCTAATATCGGATAAAAGTGGTTTGGACCAAATCCGAGGCGGAAATTTTTTGGTGTTTTTGCTGACTTGCTTGCCTTTGAGGTGCTCTTTGGGGGGGTTCCGGCTGTTTGTGGGTGAGTTTCGGGTCTGGGAGCACTGCTGGGACACTCTAATCTTGATTGCATTCGCTTTTCAGGAAATCCGTGGTGGTAAACCGGACTTATGGCCTAGCTACACAGCGCGTTTGGACCGAAGGCCGAGAAATATTGTAAGTAGGAGATTTTGCTTTTGGCCTGTTTGGGGGTGTTATGCTTTTTGGCGGGTGGGTTGGCGGGTCTTGGGGCATTCCTGGGAAGGTCTAATACCGGATAGAAGTGGTTGGGACAAAACCTACGCCGATTTTATTTTTTGCTATTTCTGACATTTTGCTCAATGTAGCGTTTTCGGGGGCCTGTTTGGGGGGCTTCCTGGTGTTTGTGGGTGAGTTTCGGGGTCTGGGAGCACTGCTGGGACACTCTAATCTTGATTGCTTTTGCTTTTCAGGAAATCCGTGGTGGTAAACCGGACTTATGGCCTAGCTACACAGCGCGTTTGGACCGAAGGCCGAGAAATATTGTAAGTAGGAGATTTTGCTTTTGGCCTGTTTGGGGGTGGTATGCTTTTTGGCGGGTGGGTTGGCGGGTCTTGGGGTATTCCTGGGAAGGTCTAATACCGGATAGAAGTGGTTGGGACAAAATCCAAGTGGAAAAGCCTTTTGGCACTTTTTGTAACTTAGGATTCGATAGGGTTAGCCCTAGCAGCAGGATTGCATGTGTTTCGGGGTGTTCTAGATTTTTGCAACTGAGTTCTGGGGTCTTGGAGCACTCGTGAGAATGTGTAATTTTGGTTGCAAGTCATTTGAAGAAAATCCATGGTGGGAAAGGGGGGATTTGGCATAGTTAAAGAAAGCCTTTGCCACTATTCTTAACTTAGGGTTCGTTAGGGTTAGCAGTATTTCTATTGCATGTGTTTGGGTTGGGGGGTTTTCGAGTCTTGGAGCGATGCTGGCTATGGATACTTTTGCTTGGTTGCTTGCAAGTGGTTTGAATACAATCCACGGTGGGTAAGGGGGTATTTGGGCCTACTTTTACTTTCAAAGTACGTTTTGTCACCAGTTTTCTGCTAGGCCTCGTTTTTTGAGATTTGATTGGGGGTCTTCTACATTTTTGCGACTGGCTTTAGTAAGGGTCTGGGTGGGAGCACTGCTGGGAAGATCTAATTTTGTTCTAAAACACAGTTTACAGTACACCTAGCTTGAGGGGAAAGATCCGCTACATTAATTTGCCCATACTTATTTATCCTTCAAAAGGTGACTCAGACAGAGTACGCATTGTCAAAAATATTGTACTGTCTACTAGGAAAATCAAAGTGTGACTTTTTGCACTCCACAGCCTACATACCTTATATTTATTTATCAGTGGTGTTGTAATATTATATCACTTCCTGTTTTTCGTTGAATAATTACAGGCCGGGTTTCAGTCTGTCGAATGGGGAAAAAAGGATGGAGTCAGGCTTCACATTAGCGAGCCGCAATTCAGCATCCGCCAGGCAGGCAGTGGACAGGGTGTCTTCTGGTCACCAACATTGATGGAATGGAGGAGTGCCGCTAATAAGAGGAATTTTTTTCTGCATGCAACTTACTTACCAATTTCAACAGGACAACTACAACAACATACAGATACAGTATCCATTGTTTTTTTCTATGACTGTGACTGCATTTCTTGGATCTCTCTCTGCTTCTAAATTGATCCCTTAACACATCACTTAGTCCACTCCACTATCACATCTGCACCACACATAGTCATTTGTAAGTGCTCCTACGTAATTCGCAAGTCGCAGCACGCCCCAGCCCGTAGAGGACTGGGATGGCCCCAATGATGAAGCATGTCACCAAGGGGCAACCCTGGTGAGTGAGGGGACACCTAGAAAAAGAGCAATTTCTCCTTTTCTATCTACTATACCTTCCAGACCAACCCCATTGAGTGTTGTGAATGGATTTATAGTGACCAGCAAGGCTCTCAGGTATCTGGCAACAGAGACCTTATGTTGAATATAGTTATCAATAATTCCACACATGCCCTGTACTGTCGCATTCTTTCTTCCACAGTTGTCGAAAGTACTACTTACTTTTCACTGACATGCATGCAGTAGTGCATGCACTTCCAAAGATTGATGGATAGGTTTGTACCCAAAGATTTGTTTATGTTCAATTGTTTGTCCATGCTGTGCTTTTTTTACAGGGTGTCTTCTGGTGACCAACATTGATGGACGAAGCGTCAGCTGCAATGGAGCAGTGCCGCTAATAAGAGGAATTTTTTTCTGCATGCAACTTACTTACCAATTTCAACAGGACAACTACAACAACATACAGATACAGTATCCATTGTTTTTTTCTATGACTGTGACTGCATTTCTTGGATCTCTCTCTGCTTCTAAATTGATCCCTTAACACATCACTTAGTCCACTCCACTATCACATCTGCACCACACATAGTCATTTGTAAGTGCTCCTACGTAATTCGCAAGTTGCAGCACGCCCCAGCCCGTAGAGGACTGGGATGGCCCCAATGATGAAGCATGTCACCAAGGGGCAACCCTGGTGAGTGAGGGGACACCTAGAAAAAGAGCAATTTCTCCTTTTCTATCTACTATACCTTCCAGACCAACCCCATTGAGTGTTGTGAATGGATTTATAGTGACCAGCAAGGCTCTCAGGTATCTGGCAACAGAGACCTTATGTTGAATATAGTTATCAATAATTCCACACACGCCCTGTACTGTCGCATTCTTTCTTCCACAGTTGTCAAAAGTACTACTTACTTTTCACTGACATGCATGCAGTAGTGCATGCACTTTCAAAGATTGATGGATAGGTTTGTACCCAAAGATTTGTTTATGTTCACAATTGTTTGTCCATGCTGTGCTATTTTTTTCTTGTCTCCCAAAACCTTTCCCAAAAACCCCCGTACCCATCCATTTTTCAAACCCTAACCCTCTTCCCCCGGGCTGTGTGGTTTTGATTGATGTGTGACTAAATTACAGCAATAAATCCACACACTTGCTGGGGAGGATAAGGTGATAGCAACAGGCTGGTGAAGAAATTCGAGGATATATTCTTACTCTGCTTGACAAAGACCCATGGCTAATGTCAAAGAACTTCAACCGAATTAGTAGTTATACTTTACCATTTGTTAGGCTACAATGTGGCACTGTTCTAGTGTACTGTCACCTGCTATATTCTCTATTGTACCGTTGTATTGCTCAGGAGGACAAACCAGATTTCATTTTCTTTTTTTTCATAGACATGCAACTGCCACTGTGTCACACCACTAGTACCACCGCTATGAGGAAATGTTATCCGGCCAGGATTGCCAACCTTATTTGCTGTTTCCCGTGGAGCCAGCCCGGGGTCTAGCCCTACTTTCAAACACAAATTACAGGTAAGATAAGCGTTTGGTGGGAGGGAGTATAATGGAGTATTAGGAGAGACGAGAGACTGACGGTAGTACTACTAAAGTCCTAGGACTCTTGAATTCACTTCACTTACTCTGTGAGAGGCACTTAGTGTTGAAAACATTTGGGCATTTACACTTAAAGGACGAAAATGGAACTAAACTTTCAGGAAAACAAAGTTACTGTTAAACCCCCACCCACCAGGCAAGCAGTAAAAAACAGGTATGCTCAGATAAAGTTTGAAAAAGTATATTTATATCCCTAACAAAATAATCTCCCGCAAGACCCTCCCTAACCCCAACGGTTGTCCTTTAAAAGTCCCAAACCCAACTCCCGATTCCCACCCCCCAAAAGTCTCTAAAAAAGGGGCAAGGGACACTATGGGTGGATGCTGTTTACTTTTTAGGCCAGGGCATCATACTCCTTCGCGGAGCAAGGCGTGCTCTACGCGGAGCCCCTCCAACACGGTTGTAAAGTGGTGGAGCTCCTGCTGAAGGCGGGACACCCTCAGGGTACTGCGGCACAGGCGTGCCTTGCAGTTACAATGGCTGTAAGAGGCAGCTGTTGTCCTTGCTGCTCGGCGTTGGCGTTTGGCAGCCCGGCTCAGTCTGGCTGGAGCACTGTGCTGAGTGGCAGCCCGTGGGGTCACGGAGGCCGATGCAGACGACGTTGTGGTCGACTGCACACTTTCGTCGTCTTCCAGGGCCACCAGCCGCCGATATTCTGCAACAGTGGCATCGATCCTCAGTTGCCGGGCCGCTCTAGCCAGCTGCTTCCTCCTTGTTGGTTTGGAAGGAGCATCTACATGAAGAAAGAAAGACATAGTCTGTAACCAATGCTCTTTAAGATTAACTCAATCATTCAGCAGAAATTTGTGTTGCAGTACAACTAGCAACTTGCAAGCGCATTACAGAACTATTGAGGCCAGTATCTATCTAACCTCCCACTTCTTCATCCTTGCTCTAACATTAGTGGGAGTTTAAGGAACAAATTCTACGAGCACTATGGACTTCCATTGGAGTCGACTATGAAAGTACACCAGTCTTATTCTTCTTCTTGTCTCTTGTTTAGGAAAATTGGTACGTTATCTTCTGCAAGCCGGCATAATGCCAGCGCAGTGAACTTGCACCCGAGAAAAAGAGACGCACGCTATGATGAGTGACCTAGACTTGCGTTACTGCACCGGTCCAGTACATGCAGGTGGTGAAGCTCTTACTTTTCTATTATGGGTGGCACTGAGAATACTCTGTTACAAGGGCTACTGCTTAATTAATTTAACTTTCACCCTACAGTGCAAATGAGTACTAGAAATGGAAAAATGAAGAAGATAAATAATCTGATTATCTATCACTTCACATGGGATGTTTTTGCTTACATATGGGATGACTTTAGGTGCTTTGCTTTTTATTGAGTGACCAGTAATACATCCACACATGAATGACTGAGTACTACTAAACTTATTAAGAGAGGTAGGGAGTGGCCACCGTAATAACCGGATCTATGCTGTGCTTGCAATACAAACTACTGCTACTATTGATGGTAGTATTTGGACAAAATTACAACTTCTTTTCCTTGCCTTTCCTACACTGGAACGGACGTGCGGGTGCAGTGTTACATGCTCTTCAAATGTAAATGTAAATGTAAATGTATTGGCATTTATATAGCGCACTACTTACCCGTAGGGTCCCAAGGCGCTTCGACCGCTGCGAAACCCTTCCTGGCTTCCCTGAGAGATGGTCCCTTAATGGGTATCTCCAGGGTGAGACCAGGCATCCCCGGCGGTCTGGTGGGGCCGTTAGTGAAGATGAGGCAAGCTAATGCCCAGAGTTGCCGAGTGTGATCGCTGATCAGAGTGGGCACCGAGGCGAGAGAATTATAAAGTCCGCTGACCCTGGTCCAGAAACCTGCCGTGCCGGGAATCGAACCCTGGTCCCGGGCCGTCCTCTGCTCTCGGGTCTGCCGCCTCTAACCAGTGAGCCACACTACTTCAAAGTTACACTTAGTTCATCCACTGACCGTCTACTCTCTCTAGATCATGGGCACTCACAAACTTTCTCTCAGGGGCTAAATTTACAGTGTAGTTTGTGGCCGAGGGCCGCACTGGTGGGGGCGGAGTCAGAGGGGGCGGGGCTAAAGCAAAACGAAAACTTGTGACCATGAGGTTGCACACAGGTCCCTGCAGCAGATGCCTTCATCCACTGAGCCACCAGACCCAGCATTTACATACATCTCTCTCCCTCCTGCTCTCCCTCCTGCCCTCCCTCTCCATCTCTCTCTCCCTCCTGCCCTCCCTCTCCCTACCCCTCTGTCATCTCACTGTGTGTGTGTCTGTCTGTGTCAGCCTTCAGCCCGGGCTGAGACAGCTTCCTCAACGCGCACACACAGACAGCCACACCAAAGTACTTAACAGGTCTTTAAAAGACCATTAACATATTATTGAGGCTTTGTTTGTTGTAGCGCCCCTGCAACTCAACCCTGACAATCACTGCTTGCCCGGCCCCACAGAGCAGAGGCTTTGTTCTATTTCACCTCTTTGTGGCCCTGCATCTCCACTCTGCTCTGTGGGGGCCGGGGGAGCAGTGATTGTGTGCAAGGTCTGCGCACCGTCAAGGAAGGCTTGCCGGGCCGCCACCGGCCCGCGGGCCGTACTATGAGTACCCCTGCTCTAGATACACATATGCTATCTAAGAGTCAGATAGTAGCATGATCCAGGTATATGGACACATACAGTTTCTGTGTCACCCACCCAGGCTGTTGTCCTTCCACCAATCATTGCTTCATCATTCACCCAGCCATGTATCTCATATTCTTTCCTTCCCAGCCACGTCTTCAATCTCAATAAGTAAGGAATATATAAGAGCTTACCTCTGCCCGCCACCACCACCGTCTCAACTCTCACAGCCGGCACTGGAACCGCCGCCTCCTCCCCTGAAGAATTGCCCTCCGCCTCCGTGTCGAGCACCACCACCTCCGCGTTGGCCCCGCCACTAGATGTTCCACCTACAAAGTACATTTAAGAATGTTAGAATAAACCACTCACTAGTATTTGGTCTAGGAATGAAGACATGTGAAAACAATGTAATTTGTGACTGTCTACTCTAAATTAAAAAAAAATGTCCCTTTTTCCAGGGAAGGGTGTTGTCTTGCTGCACTTTTTGGCACAACTGATGAAGGCTGGCTTTTTAACACGCACCATTTTTCTCCACACAGACAGAAGATGGACTTCTAACAACAAGATCAAGTTGAAACAAGGTGAGAGCTCGGCTCGACCACAAGAAATGTCTTCAATTAATCGTCAGCACTAACCACTTTTCCATTCTCAGTTAAACGTTTAGTTTTTTTTATTATGACTTCATTTTAATAAATGTGTTTACTTTTAATAAAGCTTTTAAACTTAAATAGACTCTGTGTTTTTTGGTCCAGACTAGAGTGACTGAGTGAAAGGTTTTGCAATTTTTGCAAGCATGAGTCCGTGCCTCTGACACTTCTTGACTCGGACTCCGTACTCTTGAGCTACGTTGGATAATCATCATTGGGGATCAATCATCGATGAATTCGGGAGGTAAATGACTGTGCCACACTATGTAGTCAGTCAGTAAGGACATTGGGGGTTCAAAGTCTGTTATCACAGAGGTATGTGGAAACTCTAACAGCGCCTATTATAATTAAGGCTCCCGGTTTTCCGTTTAAACGGATTTTTACATATAAATACAGACAGAAAACGTTTTAGTTTTTGTCTGTATTTATATATAAAAACGGGAAAATACCAGCAAAACAAATCCTCCTCCTGCCTCTGTGCTCCTCTGTAAAATCTGAGTCAGAGGTGCACAGGGCGGCCAAAAGAAACGGGAACCGCTGCCTTGAATCTTCTCCAGAGACGGGAGAACTGAGAGCGCGGTGTCTGCAGAGACACACCAGCACCCCTCACAGCGGTAGTTCACACAAGATAATGGCTGGAGAAGTGCAAGCAGCTGATGTCTATCATCGGCCTGCACTGCCTCCTTTCATATGTAAGCGCCTGTACACAATGGAAACCCGACCCCCACACCTCCAGCTAAACCAGAAGGCAGCAAAGCAATTGCCAACAATGTCTAATTCCTACTCTTTCCCACAAGCGGTAAGAACAGTGCTGCTTCTGTGCACTGAACTTCAGAATGTGCAAGGATCGTTTTGTGTCCGTTACAGCTGTGCCCTGAATTCCTGTGGACATGCCAACAATATAGAAGGTAGATGAAAGTGGGGGATTTAAAAACAAAAAAAATTTGGGTGAATGCTTTCACTTTCACGCACAACAGACAGATATCAGTTTCTGAAATAGCACTTCAAGCAGCCTATCTCAAAGGGTCTTCCAATTTAAATGAGGTTTCACAGTATTCCATTGCCGCTTTACAGCTTATTTGTGTACTAATGACACACTTCAATTAAAGGCTTGGCAGCTGCTTGGTATGCATGCACATAGCACCTAGAAAGCTGGCAAAGCGCTAGAGGCGTGTTTGATTTCTATCAATACGTTTGGTTATCTGGGGGGTGGAGTTTTTTCAAGGGTGTTCATTTTCTCGCTCAGGAAGCTTCAATTCTAAAAGAACTTAATATGCTCCGTAGATTTTCAGAAGGCAATAGATTCCATCCTCGGCCCCGTACTGCCTCCTTTAATATTCAAGCACACCCCCACACCTCCAGCTAAACCGTATGGCAGCAAAGCAATTACCAACACCGTCTTTTTTCTACTCTTCCCACAAGCGGCAAGAACAGCGCTGCTTCTGTGCTCTGAACTTAAGAATGTGCAAGGATCGTTTTGTGTCTGTTACAGCTGTGCCCCAAATTCACGTCGCCAACGCAATGCAACTCCAGTAATGCTCAGGGCCACCCAATACTTAACATGCTGTGTCAGTCCTTACGCCTGCTTCAAGCAGGCATAAGGAATTGAATTGACGTAGCAGCGTCGCAGAAGTGCCTGCGTTAAATCTTGTAGATTTTACGCAGGCACTTTTGCGAGGCACACAGCCGCCGGACCGCCCACCCTGCGTACTAGGAACGCACCCATTGTGGCGCAGGCCCATGGCTTTATAACGTGACACATCTCCCTAGATGCGTCACGCTGTAAATGACTCGCAGGGATGCGCCACGTTTACGCCGCTGTTGCGTCACGCAAGGCAACGTAAACGTGGCGCAAGGGGCTTGTAAATGTAATCTGCCCCCTAGTGTCTAGCATTACGCAGTTCTGTAAAGTACACTCATACATAATAGTTACTCAGGCCAATGAGACCACAAAATAGAAAATAAATAAGCATAGTAGCAACGCCACTGAGAAGGAGAGCAGTGCACCTGAAATGCACAGAAGATTTTGAAATATAATTTAACTACAATGTAATCGTCAGCAGCATTATTGGCTTGCTCCATGTAGAAAACAAATATTTGCAATACAACAACACAGAGCAGGAGAAAACATAGTAGTGAGTGATGAAATAGCTACTACTACTCACCAAGCCTGGGGATCTCCAAGCCGAGCTGGTCCAGCAGGTCGCGCTCCCGGTCCAGGAGGTCCGTCCTGCGGTGGGTGACCTGGCTGTAGGTGCGCTGGACCCCGGAGATTTGGGACATGGCCCAGCACACCTTCTGCCACCGCTTCCGGCGCTCCCGAATGTTGTAGCCGCCGGCCGCGATCCTGCCGCCTCCCGCGATGGTCCTGGGCAGGCGGCGCTGGACGAAGTAGACCAGCGCGCCCACTTCCTCCGGGCTGAAGATCTTCCGTCGCGTCACCTGCTCCCCCCTCAATCGCCCGCATGCTGTCCTGGCACGGGGTCCAGGACTCCTGCTCCCCGCCTCCGCTGCGGCCCTCAAGTGCCTGGGCAGCTTCACGGCGCCTGGCTTCACCATGGTCTGGGCAGGTAAGGTAGGAAGTAGAAAATTAAGAAAGAATAGGATAGGGAAGAAGAAAAGAAAAGAGTTTAAAAAAGTAGTTTAAAAGTAAACAAAAATAGCAGAAAAGACAAAAATATACAGCTAGGAAAAGATAAGAAGCAAAATCGTTAGAAAAAAAAACTGAAAACAAGCAAAGGATGGCAAAGATAGCAAGAGGATAAACACCATGCCCAGACAGACACAGGAAATGAATGAAAAACAAGATGGTTGCCCGTTTACGAGCGCAAAAGTAAGTTCGCACGCGATTTTCCTCGCGATCTCGTGAGAACTTGTACTCGCAATGCGCTTACTTCGCGAGATTATACATAGCGGCCTGAAACGGAAATACGTCACGCAAACAAAATGGCCGCGCCCATACTCGACTTTGGGGTAAATTTGCGTGTTGCGCTGCAAGCGGCTCGCGAATACTGCAAAAAACTCGCGAAATAACACGCCGCAAAAAAAATATAAAGCTCATTCGCACAAATTGGCGGCTTCCGCAGTCGGTTTCGCACGACGCCGAGCCTCGCAAATAGCGCGAAATTACCGAAAATCAATTTTTGCAAAAGCAAAACAAATGAGCAGGTGCAAAAGGTCAATCTCATGATTTGTAACGATTCCCTGTTGTGCTTCCTGAGGGGGCCCTCCAGAATTCGGTTGCCTGCTTGCAACTATTGTGTGACCCTACTCTGACCTTAACTGTATGCCACAAAGGTCCTAATTTACAGCTAAGGGAGCAGACAAGCAGGTGCCAGGCTGGAACTTCAAATTCAGTGACACATTAATTAGCCCCTAATTCATCATTGTCAGTTGGGGAAGGGCAGGTGTAGTTAATAAACTAACCCCAAATTAATTCATGTCAGTTGAAGCAGGGCAGGTGTGCCTGCTTTTCCCCCCCATCTTCTACAGTGATGATGAACCAGAGGGTGGCATTGATGTAACAGAGGGTGGTATGGGTCAAAGAGAGGGTGGCAGTGGTGAAACAGAGGGTGCTGGGAGGCTGTGATGATGAACCAGACGTAGAAACAACATAGTCGCGACCGTTGCGAGCCGACAAGTAAGTTCGCAATTGTGAACTAGTACCAAATCCTCGCGAACTGGCAGAAACACTTGGGAACACAAAAAAAAAAATCCGCAAATTCGCGGGAATTCTCGCATTTTGCGGATTGTGAGTTTGCAAATTCGCTAAATTCGCGAACGCCAGATTCGCAAAATTCGCCCATGCTTAGAGCAGACCACAGGACAGCACCCCAGAGTTATTGATGGTAGAACCCAGCAGATTACTTACCAGGAGATGTTGACCCAGCTGAATAAGCTCTGCTCTGGAGTAGGTTAGGCGGGGTGGAGCCGGAGAGGCAGCATAACTAGCGCTAATCGCGATCTGTGCTCGAACGGGCGCAAACTGGCTTACCTCTGGCGCACCTCCAGCGCGTTGTTGGCACGCCCGCTGTGCGCCTGTGCTGCGCGCTTGAGGAAGGCACGTCTTATATAATCGTTGAGCGCAGGAGTCCTGCGAGGCAAACCTCTGGCCCCTCACCCAAGATGGAGCCTGTTAATCGGCACCTCCTGGCTACCCACACCCAAGATGGCGGCCAAAACGCCGCGATGCGGTGCCAACAAGCCCTGATTCCACCTAAGTCCCGCAAAATGCGGGTGGCAAGACGATTATAGTGCAGGTAAGAGCTAAATAGTATTTATGGCTCCCAAAGATGTCCACAATACTCGAGAAACGCCTGCGTCCTAAATTCGAGCAGCGCGATGGTGCAAGTGCAAGTGGTTTTAAAATAATAAAATCAGCAGGTAGCAGCAGCTTACTCGAGCGTGCAGCAGCAAGTAGAAGTCTACCTGAGCTGAGGAAGTTCCTGCTTTTATAAACTCCTCTGAGCGCGGGAGTCCTGCGAGGCAAACCTCTGGCCCCTCACCCAAGATGGCGCCTGTTAATCGGCACCTCCTGGATACCCACACCCAAGATGGCGGCCAAAACGCCGCAATGCGGTTCCAACAAGCCCTGATTCGACCTAAGTCCCGCAAAATGCGGGTGGCAAGACGATTATAGTGCAGGTAAGAGCTAAATAGTATTTATGGCCCCAAAGATAGTCTCCGGATTGACAGAAGCAGTCCTCCTCCCCAAGCAGCTAGCAGTGAATAAATGCCAAGCACATAAGAAGGTGACCGATCTCATTGGAAAGGGAAATGCACTAGCCGATATTACTGCCCGAACCACGGCCCAGGACAGGACTACGACACGAATGTACGTGACCAAGTCACAAGCAGAACAAAGGACTGACGCTAGAACGACTATAAGGGACATACAAATGACAGGCACACAGGACAAACTGACTGAATGGGCTCGGGTGGGAATGAAAGACAAGGAAGGCTGCTGGAGGACAAAAGATGGAGACAAATGGCTACTATCTAATGCCTATCTGAGCCCTATATTGACCATGGCACATTTACCAGCATACATAGGATCTGCCCCATGACCGAATTGATCACCAGAGTATGGCATAACAGCAAGATAACAGAATCAGCAAAATGCCTAGTACAAAAATGCATAGTATGCCTGCAACACAACCGAGGGATAGGGACCGTAGTACCACGGGGAGGGTTAGGAGTCCCTGACCATCCCTTTGAAGTCCTCCAAATGGACTAAATCCAGCTAGAGAGGTGCCATGGTCTACAATATGTTCTAGTGATCGTGTGCGCCTTTAGCAAATGGGTGGAGGCCTACCCCACCCGCAACAACACTGCCTTAGCTACTGCGAAGGTATTACTGAAAGAATTCTTCCCTCGCTACGGCCTTTGTAGAATTTTATGGAGCGACAATGGCCCCCACTTCGTAGCCGAAGTAATACAAAATATACTGAAAGGGTTGGGGGTAAAGTAAAAGTTTCATGCCGTTTTCCACCCCAATCAGCGGGCCTGGTGGAAAGACACAACGCCACGCTAAAACTGAAGCTAGCAAAAATAGTTGCCACGACTGGGTTGAAATGGCCCGACGCCCTCCCACTGGCATTGCTTTCAATGCGTTCCACTCCGACAAAACACCAATTGACCCCCTATGAAGTAGTCTTTGGCAGGCCTATGAACATTTGGGCGGCACCAAAACCAAACTCCATTAATGATGTACCGGACATACTAACGTCTGACTATTTGTACAAATTAATGAACAAACTAACACTTATCCACCAACAGGTGCAGCAAGCCATACCAGACGTATCCAGGGGTCCAGGACACGATATCAAGCCTGGGGACTTCGTGCTGACGCAAAATTTTCAGTGGTCGAAGAGTCTGGAACCCAGGTGGATGGGCCCCTGGCAAGTCTTGATCACCACCCGAACTGCCCTTCAAGTGGAAGGGAAAAGAAACTGGCTTCATTCACACCACTGTAAGAAGATATCTCCAACACTAACGGCCCCGAAGAAGTGAACAACCACGAAGAGCTCCTGACAAAAGACCGACCAGCCCTGAGTTGCTACCCACAGACAGAGACACTTGAACTGGCAGAATTTCCCGACCCCACGGTACCATCCAAGAAAGGGTACATTTTGAGATCGACAAAAGGAAAGTGCTCCGACAAGCAGGCCACTAACTGAGTCAAAAGTCTCAGAGCGGTAGCTAACACTACAAATTCTACCAGGAGAAACGCTAGATGAAAGTATGTGATCCTGCCAGTCATCAAGCCTTTTGAAGGTGATGGAAGAACCCGGACGACCGAAGAACCACCGCAACGACTTCAAACTTGCCAAATTACACAGTACAAAAAACAATAACCCTCATGGCAGCATCTCTCACCTGCCTCTTGCTGATGGTCACAGTCTGGATTGTTGAAGAGAGTGCTCCCGCTTACAAGACAATGTCACCCACCATGCAACCCACCACCAAGAAACAACACTATCTGGTGTCACTGTCACCACGTCTCCGAGAACGATGCAAAGAATTCTGGAATAATTATTTTGTACAATTATTGTACAAGCACAATCTTGCCGCAAATGCCACGAACTGTTGGATCTGTGGGTTGCTACCTCATGCCACTGAACACTCCATTCCTTTCATCCCTTCACCCTTTTCTGTTCATGGATCCTGCCTCGCTTGGGTAATGCTCCTGCAAGAGAGCTACAAAGACAATGCCACATCCGATGGGACAATCAAATAATTCTACAACGAGTTCTGGCTGAATAAAACAGGAAGAACATCCGCTCCCTTCTGCCCTCTGACTTCGAATGCAACCTTTCCAATGAACATTCCCACCAAGGAACGAGTTGAAATGCAAGTGTTCAACAACCCAGCCAGAGCTACCTTTTCCTATCTAAAGAAACGAACTGCCGCAACTCTGACAGGGGCCCTATCTGTGGTGAACCTCTCAGGCCTTGTCTGCATCCAAGGCCATGGGACTAAGATCGTGGGTCACAGCTCGTGCCAAATAACAAAGACTCTGAACACTGCCGACCCCCCTTCATTTGTTGCATCACCCAACATGTACTTCATCTGTGGTACCAAAGCCTACACCTGGCCCCCAAAAGGCTGGGGGGGCATGTGCTACATCGCTTTTGTTCTGCCTCCAACCTACCCAGCACCTGCTGACCATCACAGAGAAAGGCGGTCCAAAGACACAGAACAAACAGACTCTGCAGCATCACAGTTCCTCCATGCAGCAAAAGGACTCATCCCGCTATGGGGTCTGATGGCAAACAGCCAAGCCTTTCAACACCTGTCGCAAGCAGTAGAAACAGCCTTGAACGTCACAGCTGGCATCCTCACCAAAACACTGCCGAGCTTCAGGCGGTCCGCCTGGTGGCTTTACAGAATCGCCTTGTTCTGGGTGTGGTGTTAACAGATCGTGGAGGAGCATGCCGCATCATCGGTGCCAGCTGCTGCACCTTTATTCCCGACAACTCACCCTCAGTCTACAAGGCAATTGAACATCTTCACCAGTTGGCATCAGAGATCCATCAGGAAACAGAAACTTGGACACTTGGAAGCTGGTTTTGGGGCATTTTGAAAGACTGGGGTTGGAAAATAGTGATGATCCTCTTGGTTCCAATATTTGTAATATGTGGCTGCTGTTTGGGGATACACTGTATACCGCCCTTGTGTACTCTTTTCTTGAACTCTTTGCGCCCTAAGACTTTGGACACTCGATTCGAAAACATGAAAGCAATGTATGACACAGAGGTACAGAACATTATGGACACTGACGTGAACTGACAAGCTCGATAGGATATGTTCAAAGGAGCAACTGTAAAATGTAAAACGACAAATATGAACATTGCTGGCGCCATCTTGCTTAGCGAAGGCCTCTGCGAGCGCGTAAGCGGCAACCATTTTAGATACCGCACCCATTTCGTACACTGCTGGTCACCTGTGTGTCACCCTGACCTCGCTTTCATCCCCCGCGCTCTGACTAAGCCGGAGCACACATACTGGGGTTATAAAACCATGTCAGCTTGACAGTGCCCCGGAGTCACTTCCCGCGCCAAACCCACTTGTCCTTTCATCCTCCGCGCATGGGCAGGCCCCTTTGATAACCTCCTCCACTGCACCTGGCTATTCAATCCGGTCCCAGGCACTAACCGACCCCTGTGGACATAGTTTATTACCCGCACACGACAGAACTTGCTTCACCAACAAAGGGGCAAGAATTTAATCAGTGACACCACCCCTTTGATCTGACCAATCCCACATTTTTTTGGTCCTGTCGGAATGTCCAGCTGTGAGATAGCGATCATCTGTTACATCTGGGTGGGGGATGATTGCTGCTAGGTTTGTATGTGAACTAGCTTGAGGCGGGGATTCCAAGGATGTTTGATTATGCAATAAACTGATGCCAGGAATGTTTGACCATGTAATAAACTGCCGAAAAAGCATATTAAAGACCATGCCATGACGATCGCCCCGGTGTCTGATGTGATGTGTTCTCCTCTAGAGCAATAAACTTGTTCTTTGCCTTCCAGTTTGAAGCGCCTGCCTCGTTATTTTGATCACTAATCTTAAGGTGAATTAGAGGTGGTTTGCACCAAGCGGCATCGAAAGTCTTGGGAGTCTCGCTGCTTTTCATCAATATCACATCATTTGTGTTTTACCGTTTTTACTGGTGCTTGTTATTGAGACCTGAGATGACGTAGTGCTGTAGTGTTTCTTTTCTACTCTATCTAAAAGTAACTGATGCACTTTTATACTAACAAAAATATGGGGAAACACTTTTACAAACTATAGCCGACCAAAAAAAGGGAGGGTGTGGGCACGATTAAGAGATATTTTATAAATTGAGTTTTTATGATATGTACAGCTACACTTTTCTAAGAAAGTATATTTGTGATTGCTTAATAAAAATTGTTTCAAACCTAGACTGAAATTTTTACAGCGCAACCACACCTCCCCGTCAGAAAAGTCAATGACATTATAAGTAAATAGTGCTTCTTTAAAACCACTTGGGTTCCTAATGGTGAAGAACCTCCTACACACGCACTGGTACACTTGCAATACTTAATGGGGAATGGCCGCTATCTAACTAAATGGCTATACCAAGGTATTCGGTCACATTCAGGAGTGTCACTGCAGGCACTCTGAGATAGGTGGTCGGAAGACCTGAATAGGGTATTTACTGATAAGGAATGGGATCCTATATTAGAATATCCCAGAAAGGTGTCCCGTAATGCAAAGTTTAAATTTAGACAACTTATGATTTTACATGGTGCTTACTTGAACCCTGCAGGTTACAGGCAATGTATCCGACTGCGTCAGACGTATGCCCAAGATGCAGGAACCCAAGTGCTGACCTGCTCCATATGCTGTGGACGTGTCCACACTTACAACATTATTGGGTGGAGGTGCATGAGGTCCTCAGGGAAGTGGTGCCGGGAAGGCGAGGTGTGCTGGCAGAACATTCCCTACTGGGGTTGGGTATGAAAACCAAAAGTAGCAACCCCACGATCAGATTTGTTAACTAAGCACTAATACTGGCCAGGTGGGCACTCACTAAACATTGGAAAGCCACTACGGTGCTGTTGGTAACGGAGTGGTATGGCGAGGTGGTGAGATGGGGCAAAGCAGAAAGTGCTGTACTTAAGAGGGAGGAAGACCAGGGATTGAGCAAAAAGCCTATCGCTTTAGAGTGGAATGCGATACTGGAAGACTTTAAGGTGAAAGAATTGTGAAGGAGATGTAATCGGGATCTGGAGGTAATGGGGTCCTGCTCTTCTACATGACCAGCTATGCAGGAGGTGTCTAAGGCGTGATACATATACTTAAATCATGTAAGAAATGGTTTATATGCAATTGAGTTGCTGCTCGTCTGAACTTTGTCTGATTGTGTATATTTATACTGGACACATGTGATTTCATGAAGGTTCATGGGGCGGGAGGGGGGTTATTCATCGTAGTTATGTTATAAGTGTCTTAGACTGTGTTTCGAATTGTAGCATGTTGACAGAATGTGCAATGATCATTACGACTGTTCAAGCTGATTTATAATTACTGGAATATTCCTGCACTGTATGATATCTGTGTATCATGGCACTTATAAAATTAATTTAATTATTTATTTATTTTTATTAAATAGTGCTTCTGGGAAGTATCCCACCCGCAAACTTAATAAGAAGAAGCCGCACCACACTCTGTTATTTTTCCACCTTGCTTTGTAAGACCCACGCAAATTATATAAATTGCCCTTACAATATACAAAAATCTAATTTTACCTTCACAGGCCCTATCCACCACCTTATGAGAACTGTACAGAGTTAATAGCGTTCCTACCCTCCCCTACTTTCTTTTCCTGTACTCCTTTGGACTGCGTCAAAAAATGGCTGACCACACTGAACCGTTCCCAACCAATAAGGAGCAGTCTTGTACTCGGAACACTGTAGCCAATAAAATGTCCATGGTGTTCCACAGATGGTGAAGGAATAGCTCCCAACACTTCTACTTTTAATGCTTCACAGCCAATGAACATTAAATTTAGGAAGCTACTGCTTGGAACACATTACCCAATCAGATGTCCCTGATTCTCCGCGGAAGGGGAGTGAATGGCTGCCAACACTTCTACTTTCAATGATTTACAGCAACTGAACATTAAGCTTGCGAAGGTCCTGCTCCGAACACATCACCCAATCACATGTCCCTGCTACTCCGCGGACGGGGAGGAAATGCCTGGCAACACTTCTACTTCCAATAGTTTGCAGCCAATGAACATTAAGCTCTGGAAGGTCCTGCTTGGAGCATGTGAGCCAATCAGCTGTACTTGTTACACCGCGAAGGGGGAGGGAATTGCTGGCAACACTTCTACTTTCAATGGTTCACAGCCAATGAACATTGAGCTCGTTGTTCGAACACGCCCTCCCACAATTTCGTCTAAAAAAAAGTGACCCAGTCCGTGATAAAAGTGAACACTGAATTATAAGTAAACATTAATGCGCATTACATTAAAGGAAAGCTGCAATACGATGCATTGTTATTTTCCCGATATGATTTACACAGACTGCTGAGCATTTCCGCAATACCGCAGATTCACACTACCTGTGTGTGCACCATTACAAAGCTGACTGAACATTGCCGCAATACCGCACATTCATACTACCTGCATGTGCACCCTACACACTGCTTGCCACAATACGGCGCATTGTTTTCCCGAGAGGGTTTCCAGGGCCTACGCAACCTTGCCGCAATGCCGTGCACCGTTGTTCTACTGACTTAATTTCCACGGCCTACGCAACATTCAAACTCCCTGTCTCTCCTTCATTCAAACTCCCTGCCTCTACACCGTACAGACTGATTAAACTAAGACCACACTGTTCCTACTATACCCTCATATACAATCATTCATTTTTTTCTGCCCTTTGTCTTTCAACTCAGTCACAAAATGGCTGCCAACACTTCATAATTTCAACAGTTTGCAGCCAATGAGCTGCACGCTTGTGCTCGTACTGCCTCATCCAATCAGATGTCAGAATCCTCAAATATCGATATCTGTGAAATATCATATTTCTCAAAAACTACTAAACCGATTTGCACCATTTAAACAAAGGTGTGCTTTCTCGACCAAGACCTTTCTCCCTGCCAAATTTGGCGTAATTCCGTTCAGCAGTTTGACCTGTAGCCTTGTCTAAAGTTTCCAATGGAAATTGCATTGAGAAAACATGTTTTGAGACTCCCTTTTATTACGAGCCCCCCCCCTAGACCAATCACCCCCAAACATTCAAGATAGCATCTGATCAAAAAAGAGAAACTTTTTAGAAAATTTTCTAAAGATTCGTCAAACGACGCCAAAGTTTTAAGCACATGGAAGGCTATAGGAGGGGTACCGCACAACCCCCCTCCCAACATGAGTGAATTCCGAGGGCTGCCGGGTGTGCCCCAATGGGTCCCCGCATTCCCAGCGAGCCCCCCTATTATTTTTTTTTAAATGCCCCCTGCAACTTTGCCCACCCAGATGCCTCTTAAAATAAAACGTGAGAACCCACAACCCCAGCACAAATTGCGCTGATTCTTTTTTTTTTAATGCTTTTTTGGGCCCTGGGTGTCCTTCTATGACCCCCTGAGCAGGCCTAGAGGCTCGGGGTGTTTCTACCCTCCCCCTTCTCTTGTTTTATATCTTTGTTTCTCTGTTTTCTGGTGACTCGCTTCTACCGAGTCACAAGATGGCTGCCAACACTTCCTGGTTTGGAGTGTTCGCAGCCAATCACAGTGAAGCTCGTGCTCTGAACTTAGGCTCCGCCCAGATATTGAAACTTTTATTTTTCTAATTTCCCAGCAACTACTGAATGGATTTACACCATTTTAAAAAAAAAGGCCGCTTTCTGATCCAAGCACTACCTTTCTGCTAAATTTAGTCAGTGAATATATATGGATCAATAGATATACATGCATAGTAGTATGTTGGCTTCACGTGTGCGTGTCAACTGCCTCTAATATTGGGTCCTGGCGTAGCGTAGTGCTCAGCACATAGCGCTTCAACAACTCATCAGGTACAGTAAGCGCTATAGAAATATAATTACAATATTGTTTGCTACAAGGCGACTTAGAGGCTCAGCCTGAAACATGCACGCGAACAAGACGTACTGGCTCTAACTGGCTGCACACATGCAGACACACAGACACAACTCCAGGAACATAGAGATACCCACAAGCACATAGACGCAAAGATACACACATGAAGACACAAATATTCACACAGACATAATGAGCACGCGCAGGCACACAGCTACAGGAGTGTTCGCACAGCAGACAGGCACGGAGGCATGGACACAGACACTGGCACACCACGCCGCAGGCACGCACGAGCACACATGTGGATGGACTGTTGCAGCTGCACACACACACACGTGCACACGCACACGTGCACACGCAGATGTGCACGCGCAGGCACACAGCTACAGAAGTGTTTGCACAACAGACAGGCACGGAGGCATGGACACAGATACTGGCACGCCCCAGGCACGCACGCACGCACGAGCACACGTGTGGATGGACTGTTGCAGCTGCACACACACACGTGCACACGCAGACGTGCACACGCAGATGTGTACGCGCAGGCACACAGCTACAGGAGTGTTCGCACAGCAGGCAGGCACAGAGGCATGGACACAGATACTGGCACACCACGCCGCAGGCACGCACCCAAGCACGGGCACACGTTTGGATGGACTGGTGCAGCTGCACACACACGTGCACACGCAGACGTGCACGCGCAGGCACACAGCTACAGGATAGTTCGCACAGCAGACAAGCACGGAGGCATGGACACAGATACTGGCACTCCCCAGGCACGCACGTGTGGATGGACTGGTGCAGCTGCACACACACACGTGCACACGCAGATGCACAGTGACACGCACGTATGGGCACAGACACTGGCACACGTGGAGAGACTGGTACACCCATACACACACATTCAGACATCCAAGTACCACAAGCACATCTTCCTTGGGAAAGCATCACACTTCAGAACCCTCCTTGACTCAGCCAAAAATAGACCCAAAAAACTATTAAATCTCATCAAGAATATTAACTGCTCTCCCCCACCTGCCAAGTTGGAGGATTCTACAAAGAAAGCTGCTGATTTCGCTGTATTCTTTGACAAAAAAGTGAAATCACTTGTGGATCAGGTCGCTCATCCTACCCCTCCAGAGGAGCGCAAATTACTAGCCATTGGCAGAACTTTGACCCCATTTCTGAAGATGTCCTCCTCAATTGCATCCTCGAAACAAAGCCCTCCAACCATTCTCTTGACCCCATCCCCAGTGCCATTGCCTTTGACTTCTATACCAATTCTCTTTCCTACAGGACCACTCTGATCAACCTCTCCCTCTGGCAAGCCTCCCTTCCTGTCTCCTTCAAAACTGGGCAGGTCACCCCTCTGCTTAAAAAAACCACTGCTGATGCGAATGACCTCAACAACTTCCGCCCCATCACTAACCTACCTTTCTTGCGAAGATCACAGAAAGATGTGTTGTGAAACAACTATCTCGTCATATCAAGGACAATGATCTTCTTGACAATT
Organism: Lissotriton vulgaris; assembly: GCF_964263255.1. Lineage (NCBI taxonomy): Eukaryota > Metazoa > Chordata > Amphibia > Caudata > Salamandridae > Lissotriton > Lissotriton vulgaris. The sequence goes on from NW_028254135.1 coordinate 148,761, forward strand.
GTCAATCCGGCTTCATCCAAAATGCAGCACTGAAACAGCCCTACTGCAAGTGGTCGAAGACGCGCTGCGGATACTCGATTCGGGGGGTCCTGTCTTCTAATTCTCCTTGACCTTTCGGCAGCCTTTGACACTGTCAACCACAACACCCTCCTCAACACTCTTCAACAGAGAATGGGCATGGAGGGCACTGTGCTTAAATGGTTTGCATCCTTCCTTTCTGGCAGATCCCAAATGATCAAAATAGCGAACAGTCTTTCACCTCCTGTGGTGGTAGGTCAAGGTGTTCCTCAAGGCTCTATACTTGCACCCACATTGTTCAATCTCTACTTAGAACCACTGGGAAACCTCCTAAGCAAATCCGGGGTCCACTATCATCTCTATGCAGACGACACTCAACTCTACCTCAAGGTTGCCTCCACTCATGACCTCTCCATCCTAAGCTCCACTCTCGACTCCATTCAAAACTGGATGTCAACTCATCAACTGATTCTGAATCCCTCCAAAACTGAATTCCTCCTCTTCTCCTCCTCACTTTCTCCTCCCCCGGTTCAATCATGGATGGATCAGATGAATCTACTAAACAATAAACCCATCATTGTCGACAGCGCAAAATCCCTTGGTGTCATACTCGACACAAAACTCAATCTAATCTCCCACATTAATTCAATTGCAAAGTCTGCTCGATACCAACTGCGCCTTCTTTGGGGGATTTGTCGCTTCTTCCCGGAGCAGGACCTTAAAACTCTGGTCCAATCGATGGTCCTCTCCAGACTGGACTACTGCAACTATCTTCTTACTGGCCTCCCCAAATCCCACCTGTCCCCCCTCAAGTCTGTCTTCCATTCAGCAGCTTGTTTCATTTATGGGGCCAAAAGAAGCGACTACATCACACCGATGTTATCCACCCTCCGCTGGCTTCCCTTCGAGGCTAGAGCTATCTACAAGACTGCCTGTATCACCCACAAAGCCTTGCACTCCTCCTCTCCTCGCTACCTGGCGAATAAACTCAAACTCTCTGGAGGCTCTAGGCCTTCATGCAATGCGGAGAATCTACTGCTTGAACCTCCCACTTTCAAGAAGGAAAGGTTGATGGCTCAATCCTTTTCAGGCAACGCAGTGAGCATCTGGAACTCACCTCCGCCTCAGCTCCGGACCACCACCTCCTCCCAGGTCTTCAAAACTGACCTCAAAGTTCTCCTCCTTCAAAGACACTTCCAAACTCATCACGCCCTCTCTATCACCTGAAGGAAGACCTCCCATTATAGGAAATTCTTCTTTCCATGACTATGGAAGTGCCTTCCCAGTGTGTTCTTGTGGTGTGAGAGTCTGCCATTTATTGCAGTATTATCCTTCTACCTGTGTTTGGCACTCGTTTATAACATGCACACGTCACTTTTCTCTTGTATCACACTGTTTGCTACCTCTCACATTTTGTTTGCTTTCAATTCTTGCACAAGTGCCACCTTTGCCTACGTAATGTTTGTTTTTGTGTTTGAGTGTTCTCCGTTTATTGACGCTTTTGTAACCTGCACGATTGTCACTTTTGCCTCATGTAATGTAACGTTTGCTTTTGTAATTTGCTCACTTGTAATGTTCTCTTGTATCAGTTCTGTTCCTTTTGTGAAGCGCTCTGACACCTTCGGGTAAAGTCCGCGCAATATAAAAATGCATAAATAAATAAATAAATAAACGCATGCGGTGGGACATCTCAGGGCCTGACTCTGTTGATACTCCCGGCTCATGCCTCATGCCGCAGCGCAGCCGCCCCCCGGGGTCCCTCTGAGGGGGGCAGCGAGGGTGGAGCCCACGGAGATCCCGACCCGGACCGAGCATCCAGCGCTGCATGCTAGAGCCAGGCTTCTAAGCGCCTGTCTGCCCCAGATAACGAGACTGCGCGGCGCGATGTGTGCTCCTGGGCGCACAGAGGGGTGCCAGGGTGCTCTGCGCTGCACAATCCAACACCGGCCATACAACTTGTAATTACATTAGACACACAAAGGGTCACACGCACACACACAATTTCTCCCCACACACAATTTCTCTGTCGCACACAATCTGTCTGTCTCCATCGTGCACACACACTTACAATCTCACACACACGCTCACACATAATCTCTCTTCCACACACACAATAATTATCACTTTCTCACATACACACTCTCACACACAATCTTTCTGACGCAAACACTTGCAATTATTTCCACACACACAAATGATCTCTCTCATGCACACATAATATGTCTGTCTATCTTTTACACACACACACCCCTCACAATCGGCCCCCTCCCTCATAGACACACCCACGCAGTACAGAGGTGACAGTCAGATGCACCCCTGAGAAGCTGCCTCAGGAGACAGGCGTCCGTGGAGACACAGCCAGGATGAGACAGGCACACACTGTCTCAGGAGCCGTCACGGGTGGAGCGAGCCTCTCGGCTCCAGCTGCGCGTCAGCAGAGAGGCCTTAATTCAGGGTTATTCACACATTCACGGAAAGGTGAGAGGAGGGGGTGCAGACTGCAGGCACGAGCAGAAATGTGCACAAACGCGTCTGCACGTATGTGATTACACACTGAACATACGTGTGTGTAAATAATATCCAATGCATAGCTGTATTAAACTGCCTCTCTACAACCACATATAAATGATATTATATGCATATCTATATGAGCATAGATTATCCAGCCCCATATCACGGAAATAAACGCCCCCTTCATCGCCGTTCCTGCCCGGATCTCACTGTCCTCAAGAGCAGGTTCAAGCCTCGGTTGTTTTAAATGTCTATGCTTCTCAGAAGCAGCGCCCAGACGCCCCACCCGGGGTGAGTTGTGCTATACCAACTGTCCGTAAAAAAAAAAAAAAAAGATGTTTGTATGTGTGTTCGTAAATATACTATGTGTATATATTAATTTTAAATACATGTGGGATATATATATATATATATATATACATATATATATATATATATATACATATATAAATATGGTGATCATGTCTGCATTAAGCATAGATATTTATGTGAATATATATATATATATGTGTGATTATAATGTATGTATGTGCAATATGCAAAATATATATTTTATATACTCAGATACATATCTATGCACACACAAACACACGTATGTGAATAAGCGAGTTTTTTTTATTATAAACAAACTAAAGAATATACATGTGTTCGTATGTTGGTGTGTGCGAGAGCTTTGCTCATTTGTTCATATTTTTCTAGAAGTCGTTAAAAGCCTGTGGCTAATTTTAAGACGCAGCTGTCACTATAATAGTGTTTGTAAGACGGCCGTTAATCAGAATATATATATATATATATATATATATATATATATATATATATATATATATATATATATATATATATATATATATATATATGAGTGTGTGTGCGTGGGTGGCTGTATTTGCGTGTGAAATGTATAAACAGAATAAATGATGTATTAATATAGTCATTTTCTTCTTGCGCACACACAGTTCGTCGCAGCCGCACCCCTCAATGCAGGCAGGACCGGGGTTTGCGGGTCCCCGAATGTCCGGCGGAAAGTCCACTTTGCTGGCTTCAGCGGCTTCAGACAGAGCGCGAGTAGCGCCCTGAAGTGGCGGCGGCGCTACAAGGATCGGGTGTGCGCAGACATTCGTGGTCGGGGGGACTTTGAACAGCTTCAAGGCAGGTGGAACCTGTGGCGATGCTGCTTTGACAAGGATGAAGGTAGAGGGGGGGGGGGGCGTGCGCACGTCTGCCCCCCCTCCCCACGACAGGACTCGGGGACGCCCCAAGAAAATGAAGCATTTACCATAAAGTGATCGCCCACCTCGTCTACATTCAGAATGAAATGTACCTGGTTTATTCTGGCTCACTGAGTGTGATACGTCTATCGAGTTTGTTTTCCAAATTGAATTAAAGCGTTTTAACCGACAAGAATTGACGCAGAATTTCCGTTTCTTCCAACAGTCACGGATGCCCTGAAGCCGCTCCTTCGAAAGCCTTTGTTTTATGTATTTGTTTTACCTGCGCGCAGGGTTGTTTGAAATGCTGCACTCTCTATAGAAAGCGCCTAGACGTCGACAATGCGGCACTCGAGACCCTATAGCGCTTCAATAGATAACTACAATAACATTATCTTGACCGTGTCACGGCCGCCGCGGACCGTGGGGGTCTCAGACACGCAGGGTGCGTGAGGGGGAGCCTGCCTCCGGGCGTGAAGGAAGCCCCCCCCCCCCCTCAACAATAGCCCCTCTCACTGCCCCAGGCGTCTGTTCGTTTACACACAATGCAATGATGTTGGGCGCCATATAATGTAATTATCCTATAGTGAAACGGAGGCCAGAGGGAACAACAAAGGCTGCCCGTATGCGAGATAGATGAATAAATCTGTACACATCTCTCTCTCTCTCTCTCTGTCTCACTGTCTGTATATATATATATATATATATATATATATATATATATATATATATATATATATATATATATATATATATATTCTCTGTCAAAAAACAAAACAACATTATATATATATATATATATACAGAGAGAGAGAGAGACAGGCATGCAGATACATACATACTCTGGTCGAAACGCGTCCTTTTTGTCATCGAGTTAATTAAAATAATGAATACCTGATCGCCGTGAGTGCTGGGAGAGGAGGCAGGGAGGAGATATTTAAATTAACATACATTGGAAACTAGCTCACGCCTTTCCTCTTGCACGTGCTTATCACACTTACCGTTCCTCGTTCTACTCACCACTCACTGTTGCTGTGTCAGTCATAACACTTATAAAACATGTGCCTTGTGCCCCCAAAGTCCCGATAAGGGGGCTCCGCATTGAACCTTTGGAACTTTAAAACTAGTTTATAATGTAACAAAAACTATGAGGTGAGCTCCGCGCGCCCCCGCTGGCAGCGGCGCTTTGCACGATGTTGTAGCGCCTTTCTAGATTAAAGGGGCTCTGTATTTCATAGCGCGGACTATGGGACTCCGCCCCAAACAGCGCCTTGAGGCAGAGTCCCGCGCACACAGATTCAGTATAAACAAGTAGAGTGCTACTACATGTAATTCAACTCTACTTGTTTATACTGAATCTGTGTGCGCGGGACTTTGTTTCTTAACTCTTAGATGTGAATTTTCACATTTAAATTGAGGGTTCTTGGGGTCCCCCCTCCCTGCTAGCACCAGTTACTGTTGTATTTTCATTTTATATTCACGCTAATACTGTCTGAGCGCCAATATTTCCCGAACACTTACTACCCTTTCTCTGTTGTGTAGCGCCTTGAGGCAGGGCGCTGTGGTCGCGTCCGCCTGCATGCTCGGGGTGAAGATGCCGACAGATTGTTAGGACTGTGGGTGTCGAATACTTTGATTACGGGTGTCAGGTAGACTTTTATAATTGTGGGTGTTAGACATAATTGTGTGTTTGCGCGTGTCTGACAAAAGTTGTGTTTGTTGGTTTCTGACGCAATCTTGTGATGGCGTCTCTGCCACGCCGCTGTGACTGTAGGACTCTGCCAGAATGGTGTGATTGTGGTATCTGTCACACTGTTGTGGCTGCAGGTGTCTCCCTCAATGTTACAGTTGGGGTGCCAGGGACCACGCTTTGTTAGTGTGTTTGCGCTTGATAGGCGTGGGTGTGTTTGTCTGACATAATGTTATCATTGTGGGTGTCTGACAGACCGGGGTTCGCGATCTGTGACGTACCACTGTGGGCTCGCCATAACGGGAGCGCGATGTGTTTTCCAGGTGTGAGGTATGGAATATGAGGCCGAGTGTCTGACGTACATCGTCGGCTCGGTATGTCTGCAGACGTGTTTCCGGGTGTCTGACAGGGTCTATTGATGTGATGTCAGAGTGCCTGACTGTAGACTGTGGCTGTACAATGTCACATGACGTGGGGTATGGGGGTCTGGCTGTAGATTGTGGTTTCAACACAAATAACAATGCTTGCGTCACACGGCGCCCAGCTTTGTGTTTCCAGGAACAAAGGTTTGATTATTTTTTAGCGCCGGTCTCTGTGCTGTTCACGGCCCTGCAATGTCTGTCGAGTCAGTGATAGTTGGGTAAGAACACACATACAACAGGAAGCCCCAGTGTGTGTGTGTGCGTGTGTGTGTGGTGTGTGCATCGGCGCTCTTATCGATGTATCCTTAAAAAACGAGAAATGTGGCAGTATTATTATAATTATGGATCGTTTAAAAACCTATTTTACAGTATTTAAAAATGCAAAACTCTACAACCCCGCACCCCACGCACACAGAATACACACCCAGGTGACGTGGGGTCTGCTCCAAAGACAGGGACACGAACCCAACAGGCTGACAGACTCGTTTGTACAGTTCACCACCACCCGCATTAGCATTTCAGGGTTTTTACATTGGAGAGACTTATGTGATATGTTTCTCTGGCCGCCGATAGAAGGAAAGGTGCTTGTTTTTCCGACCAAGAAAAGGTTTTTTTTGTTTTTTGTAACCGGAAAGTGCAGTCCGGCACAGCCTGTTCTGCTGTCTGTGTACACAGCACAGGCAGTATGTCAGTAATCATGGCAGGCACTACAGACAGCATATGTTGACTACAGAGGTGTGGGGGGGGGGGGTTAAAGCTGCTCTCTGCGGCTGTCACTGGGGTTCAGACCTTGTTTACATGTCATACACAAGACACTTCTTGATCAAAGGGCGTGACGAGGAGCCGGCATCGTGTATGACGTCTGAGTGTCATCATAATTACGTCACATGCTCAATAACATAAAACCACCGTGGAATATGGGCTTTGAAACCTCTGCTTTTACGAGAAAACAACCCCCCCCCCCCTCTGTAAATAAGCACGGGTGTGTACGTACATGTACATGTATGTGCATGGCATGATTATAGACATTCCTTCTCACACAGGTGTTCACATCTGCACGAGTACAGATGTGCGCCTTGATAACAGCACGTGGCCTGTGACCGAATGAATGTAGTGTACCCCGGATGTGCACGCGCTTTGAAAAGAGGCCCCGACGGCCCGACCTTCCAGGCCCCCGCCATACCCTCCGCCCCCCCCTCCCCACCCCCATAAAATGGACTTTCTCTTTAGCCCTCCTGACATCTCTACCCGTCTCTTTTCTTGCCCAGAGGCGCTTTCTCGAAGCTGTAAGTGTTTGTCTCACCATTCGTCTGGAAGTTTGTTGTGCATCATACCACCTTGAGCAAACAAAAAATGGTTTAAAAAAATCAACGTGTAATTCCGAACAGGGGCCCCTAAGATATGTGTTGCCCGGCCCCAAAAATCCTAAAATGACGCTGGCTTTGCATACTGACTGCTGTGCACCTTTGTACCTTGTACACTTGTGCATTGCACTACGGGCCCTGCCTGACTTTTCTCTGCTCTAGACTCCCCTTTGCTGTCCCCCTACAACTCCCCCCGGCACTTAAGTACTACACAGCTGCTCAGATAACGATCATTTTATTACACCCCCCTGCAGGTAGCACCTCTCCCGTTTCTAAGCGCTGTGAATGCCAGCCATCCCTCAATGTAATGGTGTTCATCTTACCGACCTCGGAAGGATGGTCTTGATGCGAGCTCGGGAGCAGGGAGGGGGGAACCATCTCACTGAGCCATCCTGACCAATGCCTTATTATCAGGTCCCACGGACAAAAGAAGAACACGTTTAATACAAGTGAGCAGTCTGTGGATAAAAGTGAACAGTCTGTGGATAAAAGTGAACAGTCTGTGGATAAAAGTGAACAGTCTGTGGATAAAAGTGAAGTCTGTTGATAAAAGTGAACTGTCGGTAATAAAATTGAACAGTCTGTTGATAAAATTGAACAGTCTGTTTATAAAAGTGAACAGTCTGTTGATAAAAGTGAACAGTCTGTTGATAAAAGTGAACAGTCTGTTGATATAAGTGAGCAGTATGTTAATAAAAGTGAACAGTCTGTGGATAAAATTGAACAGTCTGTTGATAAAAGTCAACACTCTGTTGATAAAAGTGAACAGTCTGTTGATAAAAGTGAACAGTCTGTTAAGACATGTGAACAGTCTGTTGATATAAGTGAGCAGTATGTTAATAAAAGTGAACAGCCTGCTGATAAAAGTGAACAGTCTGTTGATATAAGTGAGCAGTATGTTAATAAAAGTGAACAGCCTGCTGATAAAAGTGAACAGTCTGTTGATATAAGTGAGCAGTATGTTAATAAAAGTGAACAGCCTGCTGATAAAAGTGAACAGTCTGTTGATAAAAGTCAACAGTCTGTTGATAAAAGTGAACAGTCTGTTAAGACATGTGAACAGTCTGTTGATATAAGTGAGCAGTATGTTAATACAAGTTAACAGTCTGTTGATAAAAGTGAACAAACTGTTAATAAAAGTGAACAGTCTGATGATAAAGGTGAACAGTCTGTTAATACAAGTGAGCAGTCTGTTGATATAAGTGAGCAGCATGTTAATATAAGTGAGCAGTCTGTTGATAAAAGTGAACAAACTGTTAATACAAGTGAACAGTCTGTTAATAAAAGTGAACAGTATGTTGATAAAAGTGAACAGTCTGTTAAGACAAGTGAACGGTCTTGATATAAGTGAGCAGTCTGATAATAAAAGTGAACAGTCTGTTGATAAAAGTGAGCAGTCTGTTAATAAAAGGGAACAGTCTGTTAAGACAAGTGAACAGTCTTGATATAAGTGAGCAGTCTGATAAAAGTGAACAGTCTGTTGATAAAAGTGAACAGTCTGTTGATAAAAGTGAACAAACTTAATAAAAGTGAACAGTCTTGATAAAAGTGAACAAACTGTTAATAAAAGTGAACAGTCTGTTGATAAAAGTGAACAAACTTAATAAAAGTGAACAGTCTTGATAAAAGTGAACAAACTGTTAATAAAAGTGAACAGTCTGTTGATAAAAGTGAACAGTCTGTTGATAAAGGTGTACAGTTTGTTAATACAAGTGAACAGTCTGTTGATATAAGTGAGCAGTCTGTTGATAAAAGTGAACAGTCTGTTGATTAAAGTGATCAGTCTGTTGATAAAAGTGGTGAGTGCAGCGATGGGCAGAGGGCGGTACCTCCGGTGGCACCGCCGGTCACACAACCAGGAGGCTGCATCCCACCGAGCCGTGCCAAGGACGAGCAAGGCCCACGTGTCCGACGGCTGGGAGAGGGCTGTGGGGGCGGGGCCCTCTGACACTCACTCCAAACTTTGTCACCCTTCTGCCAGCCCCTCCCCCGGTGCCCACCGTTGGCACGGCCCCTTTAAGCCAGGACAGTGGGGTGGTAAGTGGCCGCCTGCCATTAATTCATCAGCGCCCAATCAGCACAGGCACTCGTTAGCAGGCTGCACTGGGGAGGGGTGTGACTGAGGCCCCCAGACCCCTCCCCAGAAGCAGCAGAGGGGCTGCCCCTTCCTGCCTGTTTATTCTGCATTCGTGCTCAGTGCGGGGCACTGCGGGCTGTTCTGCACTCCCTCCTGCCTGGGGTGGTGAGCCGGACTTGTCTCTCTGTGGGTGGACTGACTGTCCTCTCCGGACACTCTGCCTGTCCACTGGTGATCGGACTGCCTGTCCCCGGACACTCTGCCTGCCTCCTGTGAGTGGACAGCCTGCCCTCTCTCTGGACACTCTGCCTGCCTGCTCTGTGAGTGGACACTCTGTCCTCTCTCTGGACACTCTACCTGCCTGCTCGTTGAGTGGACAGCCTGCCCTCTCTCCTCTATGGTTAGGCAGCTTGCCCTCTCTCTGGACACTCTGCCTGCCTGCTCTCTGAGAGGGGGGCCTGCCCCCTCTCTGGACGCCTGCCTCTTTTGTTAGCGGGCAGCCTGCCTTTCCTAAGGATACTTTGCTTTGCTCCTCTCTGGGTGGACAGCCTGTTCTCTTTCCGGACACTCTGCGACCCTTCTCCGGACACTTTGCCTGCCTCCTCTCTTGGACGCTGCCTGTCCTCTGTGGGTGGACCGCCGGACCTTTCTCCGGACACTTTACCTGTCCCTTCTGTGGGTGGACCGCCTGCCCTCTCTTGGACGCTGCCTGTCCTCTCTGTGGGTGGACTGCCTGACCCCTCTGTGGGTGGACAGCCTGACCCCTCTGTGGGTGGACAGACTGCACTCTTGGTGGGTGGACCGCCTGCCCTCTCTTGGACACTGCCTGCCCGCTCTTGGACACTCCCTTGGACACTGCCTATCCTCTCTTGGACGCTGCCTGCCCTCTCTTGGACACTGCCTGTCCCCTCGGTGGGTGGACCGCCTGTCCCCTCGGTGGGTGGACCGCCTGTCTCCTCGGTGGGTGGACCGCCTGTCCTCTCTTGGACGCTGCCTGTCCCCTCTCTCTGGGTGGACCGCCTGTCCTTCCGAAGGGTCCTTCCTGTCCCCTCCGAGGTGCGCCCTGGACAGACCGTGGACCCCGCGCCGATCCTAGCGCCTTGAAGACCACCCCTGGCCGCAGCAGCGCAGCTTCATGGAGGGGCCCCGGGGAGAGGAGCCACGCCTCGGGCCCTGAGATGAGACTTAAGGACCCCTCGGCTTCCGGAATCTGCCTTTTTGTTTCTGGGGGGGCATCGGAGGACGCCCGGGGCAGAATGAGGATTCGGGGGGCTTGCTGAGGGCCCCTCGCCGCCGGACAGAGCGCGCTGCTCCTCGACGCACACGACCCCCCTCCCCTGCCCCTGGAGAGGGGCTGTCGGGCTTCAGAAGGGTGGGGGGTCCTGGCTATGACCTCCACCAAAGATATGAAGCCCGGGACCCTCCTGCACCCCCGGAGCGAGGAGAGGAGACGGGGCCCCCTCGACCAGCTGCCGCCCCCCGCCAACTCCAACAAGCCGCTCACACCCTTCAGCATCGAAGACATCCTGAGCAAACCCTCGGTGAAGAAGCTGCCGGGCAGCCACGGGGCCCCCAGGGGCCAGGAGAAGGGCCCCAGCCCCGCAGGGCCCAGGAACGGAGTGACCGCCCCCTCCTCCCCCCTCTGCGCCCTGGAAGAGCTGGCGAGCAAGACCTTCAAAGGGCTGGAAGTGAGCGTGCTACAGGCGGCCGAAGGTGAGTCTAGACCCTGGCACCTAGAACCTGGCAGGGACTTGGGTACCGCGCCCCTAACATGCTACAGACCTAAGGTAGACACCCTCAAACTAGATCAGACTTAAATCTGATGCCTAGAACCTGGCAGGGACTTGGGTACCGCGCCCCTAACATGTACACACCTAACTCAGGTACCCACAAACGAGAGCAGACTTAACTCTGATGCCTAGAACCTGGCAGGGACATGCTCCTGCACCTAGAACCTGGCAGGGACTTGGGCACCGCACCCCTAACATGGTACAGACCTAAGGTAGACACCCTCAAACTGGAGCAGACTTAACTCTGACACCTAGAACCTGGCAGGGACTTGGGTACCGGGCCCCTAACATGTTCATACCTAACCCTGGTACCCACAAACGAGAGCAGACCTAATTCTGATGCCTAGAACCTGTCAGGGACATGCTCCTGCACCTAGAACCTGGCAGGGACTTGGGCACCGCACCCCTAACATGGTACAGACCTAAGGTAGACACCCTCAAACTGGAGCAGACTTAACTCTGACACCTAGAACCTGGCAGGGACTTGGGTACCGGGCCCCTAACATGTTCATACCTAACCCTGGTACCCACAAACGAGAGCAGACTTAACTCTGATGCCTAGAACCTGTCAGGGACATGCTCCTGCACCTAGAACCTGGCAGGGACTTGGGCACCGCACCCCTAACATGGTACAGACCTACGGTAGACACCCTCAAACTGGAGCAGACTTAACTCTGACACCTAGAACCTGGCAGGGACTTGGGTACCGGGCCCCTAACATGTTCATACCTAACCCTGGTACCCACAAACGAGAGCAGACTTAACTCTGATGCCTAGAACCTGTCAGGGACATGCTCCTGCACCTAGAACCTGGCAGGGACTTGGGTACCGCACCCCTAACTCAGATACCCACAAACTCGAGCAGACTTAAATCTGATGCCCAGAACCTGGCAGGGATTTACTCTGATACCTAGAACTTGCCACAAACTTACTCTGATACATAGAACCTGGCAGGGACTTGGGTACAACACCCATATTTAATATTTTATTTATTCATGTATTCATTTGTAGAGCGCATGGTTACACCATATACCTGACCAAGATACCCACAAACTGGCAGATACTAACCACTGACACCTAGAACATGGCACAGACTTACTCTGATACTTAGAACCAAGTGGAAGGGACTTGGGTACCACACCCATAACATGGTACAGACCTAACTCAGATACCCACAATCTGCCACAGACCTAACTCAGGCACACATCACTTGGCATGGACTTACTCTAACACCTAGAACCTGGCAGAGACGTAACTCAGACACCCAGAACCTGGCACGCACGCAACTCAGACTCCCACAACCTGGCACAGATGCAACTCAGACACCCAGAACCTGACAGAGACCCAACTCAGACACCTAGAACCTGGCACAGATGCAACTCAGACACCCAGAACCTGGCACTGACCCAACTTAGACACCTAGAACCTGGCACAGATGCAACTCCGACACCCAGAACCTGGCGGAGACCCAACTCACACACCTAGAACCTGGTACAGAATTCAACTCAGGCACCCAGAACCTGGCACAAACGCAACTCGGGCACACAGAATCTGGCACAGACGCAACTCAGACACCCAGAATTTGGCACAGATGCAACTTGGGCACTCAGAACCCACCAGAGATGTAACTCAGACCCACCAGAACATAGCACAGCCACAACTCAGACACCCAGAACCTAGTACAGACGCAACTCAGACACCCAGAACCTAGCACAGATGCAACTCAGGCACCTAGAACCTGGCATAGATGCAACTTAGACACTCAGAACCTGGTACAGGCTCCACTCAGACACCCAGACCTAGTACAGACGCAACTCAGACACCCAGAACCTGGCGCAGACACAACTAGACGCCCAGAACCTGGCACAGACTCAACTCAGACAACCAGAACCTGGCACAAATGCAACTCGAGCACCCTGAACCTGGCAGAGATGCAACTCATACACCCAGAACCTGGCACAGTTGCAACTCGGGCACCCAGAACCTGGCACAGATGCAACCCATACACCCAGAACCTGGCTCAGTTGCAACTCGGGCACCCAGAACCTGGCACAGATGCAACCCATACACCCAGAACCTGGCTCAGTTGCAACTCGGGCACCCAGAACCTGGCACAGATGCAACCCATACACCCAGAACCTGGCTCAGTTGCAACTTGGGCACCCAGAACCTGGCTCAGTTGCAACTTGGGCACCCAGAACCTGACACAGATACATTTCAGACACCCAGAACCTGGCACAGGTGTAACTCAGACACCCAGAACATGGCACAGATGCAACTCATACACCCAGAACCTGGCACAGGTGTAACTCAGACACCCAGAACCTGGCACAAAGGTAACTCAGACACCTAGAACCTGGCAGAGATGCAACTCAGACACCCAGAACCTGACACAGATACATTTCAGACACCCAGAACCTGGCACAGGTGTTACTCAGACACCAAGAACCTGGCACAGATGCAACTCATACACCCAGAACCTGGCACAGGTGTAACTCATACACCCAGAACCTGGCACAGGTGTAACTCAGACACCCAGAACCTGGCACAGACATAACTCAGACACCCAGAACCTGGTACAGACGTAACGCTGGCACTCAGATTTGACTGTGACTTAACTGTGACACCCCAAACCCGTCACAGAACTGAGAACCCAGAAACAGACATGACTTAAGTTTGTCACCAGAATCTGTCAAACATGTAAGGCTGACACCCAGAATCAAACTCAAATGAGGCCGACATGTCCAGAATGGAACCCCGGACAAGCTTAACCCTAACAATCGACAACCAGGCACAAACCCAAAAACTGGCAGGAACTTAACTCTTTCACGCAGAAAGTGGCAGAAAATAAACTCTGACACCCACAACTGGCAGGAACTTAACTCTGACACCCAGAAACTGGCAGGAGCTTAACTCTGACACCCAGAAAGTGGCAGGAACTTAACTCTGACACTCAGAAAGTGGCAGGAGCTTAACTCTGACACTCAGAAAGAGGCAGGAACTTAACTCTGACACTCAGAAAGTGGCAGGGACGTAACTCTGACACTCAGAAACTGGCAGGAAGTTAACTCTGACACTCAGAAAGTGGCAGGGGCTTAACTTTGTACCTGTTGTGAAGCGCTCTGCTACCCTTGGGTCCTGCTAGCGCTATACTAAACTTCTAATACATAAATAAATAAATAAACGTTGACACTCAGAAACTGGCAGGAACTTAACTCTGACACTCAGAAAATGGCAGGGACTTAACTCTGACCCCCAAAACTGGCAGGAACTTCATTCTGACACTCAGAAAGTGGCAGGGACTTAACTCTGACACTCAGAAAGTGGCAGGGACTTAACTCTGGCACCCAAAACTAGCAGGAACTTAACTCTGACACTCAGAAACTGGCAGGAACTTAACTCTGGCACCCAGAAACTGGCAGGAACTTAACTCTTACTCTCAGAAAGTGGCAGGGACTTAACTGTGACACTCAGAAAGTGGCAGGAAGTTAACTCTGACACTCAGAAAGTGTCAGGGACTTAACCTTGACCCCCAAAACTGGCAGGAACTTAATTCTGACACTCAGAAAGTGGCAGGGACTTAACTCTGACACTCAGAAAGTGGCAGGGACTTAACTCTGGCACCCAAAACGGGCAGGAACTTAACTCTGACACTCAGAAACTGGCAGGAACTTAATTCTGACACCCAGAAACTGGCAGGAGCTTAACTCTGGCACCCAGAAACTGGCAGGAACTTAACTCTTACTCTCAGAAAGTGGCAGGGACTTAACTTTGTACCTGTTGTGAAGCGCTCTGCTACCCTTGGGTCCTGCTAGCGCTATTCTAAACTTCTAATACATAAATAAATAAATAAACGTTGACACTCAGAAACTGGCAGGAACTTAACTCTGACACTCAGAAAGTGGCAGGGACTTAACTCTGACCCCCAAAACGGGCAGGAACTTAATTCTGACACTCAGAAAGTGGCAGGGACTTAACTCTGACACTCAGAAACTGACAGGAACTTAATTCTGACACTCAGAAAGTGGCAGGAACTTAACTCTGACACCCAGAAACTGGCAGGAACTTAATTCTGACACTCAGAAAGTGGCAGGAACTTGACTCTGACACTCAGAAAGTGGCAGGAACTTAACTCTGACACTCGGAAAGTGGCAGGAACTTAACTCTGACACTCAGAAAGTGGCAGGGACGTAACTCTTACTCTCAAAAAGTGGCAGGAAGTTAACTCTGACACTCGGAAAGTGGCAGGAACCTGCGGATAGCAGCCCGAATGCGGGGTCAGTTTATCGTGCACTGGAACCAGGCAAGGTTGTAGGGCCGGCGCCGCGACCCTGGACTGTGCTTCGCTCTGAGGCACTTGAACCGAATTCTCGGCGTCGAGCGGGCTTTAAGACCAGATAATGCCCCGGGGGCTCAGACCTCGAGTGTATTTAAAGGGCACCAGGTCCTTTTAATACGTGTTTCCTGAGCACACTTCTAAATGCCCCAGTTCACAGTGACCCCAGGTTGGAGTGCCCCCTCTCCCGCCCCCACTAAAGGGTCTTTGGGCCTCGGTACGTACACGTTTGCCATTCTCACAGCCCAGCGTAATACAAGGGTGGGCTTTACAAGCACCCTGCTCCAGAGTAGAGCACGAGGATGGAAGGGTGGATTTCAGAAGTGTGCCCCCTTCGTTAATGGAGGGTATTAAGAAGCCCCCTACCCCCACACACGGGAACGCAGCGTGGTATTTCGAAGTGTGCCCCCACGGTAGTGGAGGGTGGTGTGTTCAAGTGTACCGCCCCCCTCCCGCCACCCCACGGTAACGAAGGATGGTGTGTACAAGTTTGCGCCCCATCCCCCCCATTTTAGTTTATTTATTTATTTATAACGTTCTATATAGCGCTAACTTGACCCGTGGGTATCAGAGCGCTTTACATATACACACTAAAGACAGAAGAACATTGCATTACATGGTAGGAAGGCGGTAAGGAAGCAAAACCGAGATAAAAATACAACATGAAAAATAGGTACACAGTGCAGGGGAGGGAGAGAAAACAAACGAAGGCTGTGTACAAGTGTGCCCCCTTCCGCCCCCCCCCCCCCCTCTACGACGGAGGGTGGCGTGTAAAAGTGTGCCCCCCTCCCCCCCTGTAACGGAAGGTGGCGTGTACAACTGTACCCCCCCCCACCCCTCGGTGACGGAGGGTGGTGTGTACAACTGTACCCCCACCCCTCGGCGACAGAGGGTGGCGTGTAAAAGTTTGCCCCCCCCCCCCTGTAACGGAGGGTGGCGTGTACAACTGTACCCCCCACCCCTCGGCGACGGAGGGTGGGTGTGTACAAGTGTGCCCCCACGTTCATGGAGGGTGGTATTTACAGGGTCCATGGCGTCCCACAAACCCCCGGATGCGGCAGGGTCGGCCCTCGGCCGTGTAATCCACTCCGGTTCACTCGCAGCCCGGATTACACCTCTCTATCGGTAATTGCCCGTGTCCGGGTATTACAGGGCTTTAAAGCGTCCGATAAGGCCCTCTCTGACAGGGGAGATCTTATCCGTCCGAGGCCTATTACACAGATATTAACGGCCCTCCTGCTAAGCCCCCGCCAGATAACCCCCCTCGCCCCCCCTCGCCCCCCCTCCCCTCGGGCAGGGCTCCCTCCAGCTCCTCTCGCCAACTTTCACCGGCCTTTTGTAACACGACATCGCATCTCTGCTTGTACCCGATGCCGCGGTGTTATTACATGGTCATACCGCGGTTTGTTGCATGTTACACACACTGCGCTGTTATTACATGGACATACCGCGGTTTGTTGCATGTTACACACACTGCGATGTTATTACATGGACATACCGCGGTTTTTTGCATGTTACACACACTGCGATGTTATTACATGGACATACCGCGGTTTGTTGCATGTTACACACACTGCGATGTTGTTACACATAGACACGGGGGTTATTGCATGTTACAGACATCGCAATGTTACTGTATGTTGTAAACAATGCCGAAATGTTATTACATGGAAATATTGCGATTTTTTTCATCCTACACACACTGCGTTGTCATTGCATGCCACACACAGGCCGCGGTGTGTTCACTTGTAGCACACACCTCCTTTTATTGCATTGTTTTTAATATAATTGAGGCTTTTCCACGCGCATTGCAGCGCTTGTTACACACGCGACGGCCTCGCTTGCTGTGCGCACCGCGATGCTTTGCAATATTATGTTGTACACACCGCAAGGGGGATTTTTTGTGTGCAACATTTGTTGCATTTTATATAAATATTGTTGTGTTTTTGTAAGAGCTCGCACGACGCATTTAATTGCATGTTGTAGTTCATTAGACGTTTTTAAATGTTGCACACATTCGAACGCATTGCATGTTGCACCCGTGTTTTAAGCGCACGCCGCGACGTCACTGCCTGTGCTACAAGCCGTCTTGTGACCCTTTGCTACACAATACACACACCCATAGAACTGTACAGTGTACACGTGCACGCCGCGGTGTGATTCAATGTTCTCGCATGTTGAGCACACCGAGATGCGTGTGCGCGCGCGCTGTCCCAGCTCCGGGCTTTAATACTTAAGCATGAATGTGTGCATGTATGATACATGTGCGGGGATCACCCCCCCCCCCCCCCCACACACACACACAGTTTCTAAGGGGCCGGAAGTGCTCAGCCAGACGTTTACATTTACAACTCTTTCCAAACTCCACATTTCATCCCCTCCAGCGCCGGCTTTAGCTTCGTCTCTGTTGTAAACGAGACAGGACAGGTTTCGGTTTGCTTTTAAAGGGGGGGGGGGGGCGGCGGTACTGTGCTTAAGTTTGATAAGTGCACCTTGGTACCCCTGCCCCCAGACACACTTCTATTTATGTATTTATTGTGTGTTAAATGCGCTAACATGCCCATCGCGGTATCAGGGCGCTGTACGGCGGTCGCCGTGCAGTCAAAACCCAGTGACTCGAAAGTATTACACGCACAACACTCTGTTTGACACGAACACACGTTGCGTCCGTCTGTGACACGTGTGTCTTGAGGGTCCTCAGCAGACAGAGCCACGGTGCGACCTTCACTCACACATACATGTTACCAGGACTCTCGGGGCCCCCAGCGCCCCTCTGGTGATAAATGTGTTTTATTGTCTCAGAAACAGCCCTTGAAACACTTCGAAAACCCGAGTCTCCGTCTGCACATAAAACACAGAGTGCGTGGGTTTATGCCACACCCCAGTTTATTATGCCCATGGATAAGGCTGGCATGCTCGAAAGGGGCCACGCGTGTTATAAGCACATGCGTAGTATCCTGATATCGACAGTTTGTAAGTGGAGTATTTCACTTCGAGATATAATGTGCACATGCTCGTGAAAACACGCTGCACGCTTCCGGGCGCACCCGCTCCTCTATTTATGATCTGTGCACGACGAATCTGTGCACTGTCGCAACTTCAGACACACTGCACACGTGTGCACACGCCAGGCCCCCTGCCGCACGTGGGATCGGTGCACGAGGACTCCACAGATACAATGTGGGTTCACACTCGTCGCACCCTCACTTCTTCGGACACACTGCACACGTGTGCACATGTCAGGCCCCCTGCAGCACGTGGGATCGGTGCACGAGGACTCCACAGATACAATGTATGTTCACACTAGGTTCACTTCTTCAGACACTGCACGCGTGTGCACGTCCTCTGTACCTGATCTCGATGCAGGGCGGCTCTCAGCGCCTCGAGGCCTCGCCCAGATTTCTAAGGCACGTGTTTAGCTCGTCATCAGTTCACGTTTCTTTGGTAAGTTTCTTTCTTCTCCTTCGGGCCTGGGCTGCGGGTTCGAGCGGCTCAGCCTCGACCCCGCTCCCGCCGAGGGGTCACTCCAGTTCGGCGCCGCTCGGATCTGTCCTCGTAGAGACGGCCGCAGCCGCGGCAGCGCGAGCACAGCAGAGCGATAATAAAGATATTAATTATAATGACATCATATATTAAGTGACGTCAGTTATTATCGTAATAATAGTGATGTAGATAATAAGAGTAGTATATATTCTATTGTATATGAATTTTATCAGTTATGTATCTGTTTTTATTTATTTTTTTTTAACTCACATATAGTTCAGTATTGTAATATAATGACTTTTAATAACCTGTATTTTTATGATGGTTTTTATCATCGAAAAATAGATTTACTGAACTGAGTAGTAGTGACGTCCGTGATAATAGACTTACGTGGATAATAATAGTTATAATAGTCGTGAGAGCGATACTCGGATGACGCACGACCCTGGCACAGGGAGAGCGCACGGGCAGCGTGAACTACAACGCCCAGACATTAATAATAGTTTATTAGTCAATTAAAAGTATACACATGATTCAAACATACAGTTCAAAAGGTTTTGATGCACAAAAAAACTACAAATGTATCGAACATTTCTTTCAGCCATTGGATAACTTGTGGCGAGACAGACACATTTCGTACCTTTCCTTCCTAAATATATAAGTAAAGACGCCGAATGCAGATATTAAAGGGGTCGGGGTGATAGTCGGGGACTGGTCTTTTCCTAATGAGTAAAGTGCACATTTGCAATAGGAATGGTTCGAATTAACATAGGTAAATCGCTATAGGTAGCAGGTGTATGCACCATGCTAAACGGACCATGTTTTTTTTCCATGGTAAAGTGCCGATGCGCAAAGCTACACATCATTAAAATGGCAAAGTGCAAAATAAAAAAGTGCCAAATTAAAAGAGGTGTTACCTCAGCACAGGGATAGGGAACGGCGGGTGTAGGGCCCCAGCAGCCGTCCTTGGGGGTTGCCTACTGCTGTGAGGTTTACCTTAAAATCTACGGATGTATCACCCCTAAAGCCGGATTCAGGGACCCCCCCCCCCCTCCAGATTATCCAATGCTCAACCTATATCCTGATCGATTCTTTGAAAATGTTCAAACGCTGGGCCCGTCAGTCTATGTTCAATGATGTGTCACGTGAGGCCATAGACCCTCCCCCCCCCTCCCCCCCCCCCAGTGCAGACCTCCATGACCTAACGCCCCGGCGCGTGTGTGGCGAAGTGGCCGGAGTCCAGCAGTCATCATGGCTGCCGCCAGCTGCTCCCAGGAGTGAAGCGGTCGCAGCGGAGTCTGTGGGGCGCTTCCTGTGCTTTACCCCTGTCGCTTCCCTCTACCAAGGGCATCCATGCCACCCTCGCCCTGCAGGAATCCACGTGTCACGGCGCTCGAATCAACCGAGGGTTGGGCCGTATTATCGTTATTTTCTCACACACCCACGCACCCCCCCCACACACACACCCACGCACACATCGAGGGAGAGCGTGAGCCGCGCGCCGTGTCCTCGCCTCTCTACCGGGCATTAATTCAGCCTAATTACCCGGAACGGCCCCTTTGAGCCACTGAGTGCTGCTTGAAGCCCCTCTGTGCTCGAGCGCCCCCCTGGACCCTCCCCCTCTCACTCCTGTGTCACGCGTCACTGACCCCCCCACCCCCCCTCGCTCACTCCTGTGTCACGCGTCACTGACCCCCGCCTGAGGTACCCGCTCTGCTGAGTTTATACAGCGGTTTCAGGCTTTACAAACCCACCTCCAGCAGCCATCTCTAGCGCCTCGAGGTGTGTGACAGAAGCGCTCACAAGAGCCATCTTGTGACTGTGGGTTCACACAAAACCCTCCACTCTCCGGCCCCCAACTACCTGAACATCAAACTGAGTAGAGCAGGTCCAGCCAGAACATTTATTTATTATTTATTTATTTAGAAGTTTTCTATAGCGCTAACAAGACCCGAAGGTATCAGAGCGCTTCACAGTAGTGGGCATGAAAACACTAAGGAGATCCAACTTACTCCTTCTTATCATTTATTATTTATATTATTTATGCGTTTTTCTATAGTGTAAACTTTACCCGAAGGCGTCAGAGCGCTTCACAATAGGAACAGAAAATTACAAATGAGCAAATTACAAAAGCAAAAGTTAAGTTACATGAGGCAAAAGTGACAATCGTGAGCCAACAAAATACAAGAGAAGCAAACATTGTATTACAAGATGAAAAAGTGACGCAGGTTACAAAAGCGTATAAAGTACAAGTAGAGGTATAATACTGCAATAAATGCTAGACGCAGAGCACCAAAACTGAAAGAAAAAAAAAATACCGATCGTTCTCTGGCAACGCTCCCAGGATATGGAACGCTCTCCCTGGAGTCCTCAGATGCGACCCCTCCTTCTCCTGTTTCAAAAGGGACCTGAAACTCCATCTCCTAAACAAATAATTTCATGACCAACGTCAACTTACCTAGACTACTATATCCGAGTTGTCTCCTCTCTCTCTGGACATTCAAGGATAGTGGGTGACCGGACTGTGTCATTCTCGCCGTTTCTTTATGTGCTCTCCCCCTCTGCTCCGCTGCATATTTATCTCCCAGGCTGTGTTTTTGTCTTTGGTTTGCTTCCTTACTGCCGGCCTCCTATGTAATGTAATGTCCTCTGCTGTTTACTGTGTGTATGTAAAGCGCTCTGATACTTACTGGTCAAGCTAGCGCTATATAGAACTTTTAAAATAAAATACAAAATAAAACTGTGAGGGACACCCCTGGTGAGAGCCGAGGGACACCCCTTATGTGAGCTGAGGGGACCACCTCGAGTGAGCTAAGGGACACCCCTGGTGAGAGCTGAGGGACACCCCTGATAAGAGGTGAGGGACACCACTCGTGTGAGCTGAGGGACACCCCTTATGGGAGCTGAGGGACACCCCTGGTGGGAGCCGAGGGACACCCTTCGTGTGAGCTGAGGGACACCCCTGATAGGAGCTGAGGGACACCACTCGTGTGAGCTGAGGGCACCCCTAGTGGGAGCCGAGGGACACCCCTAGTGAGAGCTGAGGGACACCCCTAGTGAGAGCTGAGGGACACCCCTGGTGTGAGCTGAGGGACACCCCTGGTGAGAGCCGAGGGACACCCCTGGTGGGAGCTGAAGGGCGCCCTCGGTGGGAGGTGAGGGACACCCCTGGTGGGAGCCGAAGAACACTCTTGGTGGGAACTGAGGGACACCCCTGATAGGAGCTGAAGGGCGCCCTCGGTGGGAGGTGAGGGGCACCCCTCATGCTTACATACACATGCCATTTATAGAGGAGTTTCCGCACGGTTTATAAAGTGCTATGTGTAGACTTCAGAGCGCTTGACTGAGAGTGACGTGCACAGCAGAGTGGTAAGGTGGGGAGTTTAAAAAAAAAACTTCTCTTATTTTTTTAATTTCTTTGCGGCTGAACCAAAATAACAATATATTAAATACATTAAGGGGCATATTACCAAGCAATAGTGATAATTATCGCTATTGCTTGGTTAGAGACAAAAATTTATCGCCGACCTGCGGCGATTTTCATCGCAGATAAACCTTGGTATTATCAAGGTTTCTCACAAATGCGATAAAAATCGGCCGCAATGCATGAATATCGCTGAAAAGTCAGCGATATTCATGCATTAGCGAGCTAATGCTCTTAGCCATGTTATCCACCTCCCATTGGATGACATGGCTAAGAACTGCTCAGGGCAGGTGTTAGCTTTTGGAGATATTCACGCTTAGCGCGAATATCTCCAAAAGTTGGTAATAGGAGATAGCGATGTTAAAGACTGTTTTCATTCGCTAACATCTTGGCACGCCCACTTTGCATGTCATTAGTGATAAATATCACTGACATGCAAAGTGGGGCCCAAGATGGTCGCTATCTTCTACTAGCCGTCGCTAACTGGTGTTAGCGACAGCTAGGTAATAGGGAGATCATTTTATCTCCGCTTTCTTGGCTTTTAAAGCCAAAAAAGGCGGAGATAAACCCCCTTGATAATATGCCTCATAAAGAGTAACACACGTGTATTGTGAGGCAACACAACTGTTTCAGCTTACTGGTAACATTTCAAAGCATTTCATGGTGACTAACATTTTACTGTAACTTCCTTATGACATCATGGAAGTTTAAGGCACAGGTGCTTTTTATGTGTTATATGTGTGAATAAGTGTACCCAGGACACTTTAAAACTAAAGGAGTTTATCTGTTGCAAAAGTGAAAATATCATAGGATTTGTACATTTCCCCACACATCAGAGAATTCATAACATGAAAGTATTTGTAATATTTTTAGGAAACGAAAACGTTCAAATTTTGAACAGCAGAATAATATTAACATTATCTAAGAGTTGGTCGACACCTCTGTAGCTATTACCCTCACCCGCTGAGCTACCTGCCTGGCCTCGCTCTTCGTTCTGGCTCCTGGGGCACGTGTGCTGTGCACGCGCGCGCGTGCCCGCAGCCCTCGGCAGTGTCACGCTTGCTGCTCGCCCTCGTGAGAGTGACTGCCTGAGATAGTTCAGGAAAGCTGGGGTGACATCCCTGTGACGTCATCAAACGCACGACACCACAGCTATGATGTCAGCAGTGCACAAGAAGACATATTGGATTTACCTTTATTGACGCCTCTGTACGTGTGTGTGCGTGTGTAGACGTGGGCATGCATGCGTATGTTTACATGTGTGTGTGTAAAGATGGGGTGTAGTCTGTGTTGTAAGCAGGCACAGGGGTGGAAAGTGCATTTTCCTGCCCCCCCCCCCCCATCACACACACACACCCCGGGGTGCGCACATTGCCGCCTCTTGTACCCGGTTTATCCCCCTGGGGGGGCCCGGGACACACAGGGGGTCGGCACAGCTGGCGCTCAGAGCAGGGCGCCCCCGGACCCTGGCACAGGGCGGCAGCACCAGGACAGGCCTCGCTTCACCCCACCCCCTCCTGTACCCCGTATTCGCGGACCCTCCCCTCGTTGGACGGAGCTGCTGCCGCTCCTGTGACGGCGGCGCCTGTGGAACTAAATAAAAGAAATGCCGAAAGCGTTACCTATAGGGTCGTGTATCCCTCCGCGGGCTTCAGGGGGCATCGCACCATGAGGGTGAAGGCCCCGAGGCTTGTAAATGCCGCCAGGACCCCGATATGGCAGCACGGGGCATTGCCACATGATATACATTATGCATTTTTATGTTTCATGCAAAGTAGGAGGTGCATTTCTGAAGAAATTGTATCTGTAAGAATGAGATGTTTATTGAAAATATACTGTAAAAACTTGGACTACACTGTGCGGTTGTCTTTCGCAAAAAAGCACACACTAATCGTGTAGTTATGAATGTAGGATTTTAGAATAAAGAACCTTTTGTGGTAAAAATACAACAAGGAACAGAGGAAGTGTTTAGTGAAAATATAAAGTAAAAACATTGGACTGCACTGGGAGGCTGTCTTCCATAAAAGAAGCACCCACTGATGAATGGTGTAGGTATGAATGTAGGATTTTAGAACAGAGACCCTAAATGTTGCAAATAAGACAACGAACGAAAGAAATGAATGGTGAAAATGTAAAGTAAAAAAAATGGATTCCCTCCTGCCGCTGCCTTCCGTAAAAGAAGCACACACTAATGAACTGTGTAGTTATGAATGCAGAATTTTAGAATAAAGACCCTTTATGCTGTAAAAATACAACAAGGAACAAAGAAAATGTTTAGTGAAAATATAAAGTAACACTATGGACTGCACTGTGTAGTTGTCTTCCGTAAAAAAATACGCAATAATTAACTGTGTAGTTATGAATGTAGAATTTTAAAATCAAGACATTATGTGTAGTAAAAATACAACAAGGAACAAAGGAAATGTTTAGTGAAAATATTAAAGTTAAAAAATGGGAGTACACTGTGTCGTTGTCTTCCGAAAAAGAAGCACACACTAATTAATTGTGTAGTTATGAATGTAGAATTTTAGAATACCCTATATGTTGTAAAATACAACAAGGAACAAAGACAATGTTTAGTGGCAATATTTAGCAAAAGAATTGGACTGCACAGTGTCGTTGTCTTCCGTAAAAGAAGCACACACTAATTAATTGTGTAGGTATGTGAATGTAGAATTTTTGAATAAATACTCGTTATGTTGTAAAAATACAACAAGCAGCAAAGGAAATGTTCAGTAGAATTATAAAGTAAAAGAATTGGACTGCAGTGTGTGGTTACCTACCGTAAAAGAAGCGCACACTAATTAATTGTGTAGGTATGTGAATGTAGAATTTTTGAATAAATACTCGTTATGTTGTAAAAATACAACAAGCAGCAAAGGAAATGTTCAGTAGAATTATAAAGTAAAAGAATTGGACTGCAGTGTGTGGTTACCTACCGTAAAAGAAGCGCACACTAATTAATTGTGTGGTTATGACTGTAAAATTTTAGAATAAAGACCCTTTATGTTGTAAAAATACAACAAGGAAGAAACGAAATGTTTAGTGAAAGTATAAAGTAAAAAAATTGGAATAAATTGTGCGGTTGACTGCCGTAAAAGAAACACGCACTAATTAATTGTGTAGTTATAAATGTAGAATTTTAAAATGAAGACCGTATATGTTGTAAAAATACAACAAGAAGCAAAATAAATGTTTAGTAGAATTAAAATGTAAAAGCATTGGACTGCACTATGTGGTTCCCTGCCGTATAAAAAGCACGCACTAATTAATTGTGTAGTGATACACGTGGACTTTCAGAATAAACGCCCTTTCTTCTGTGTAAACAACAAAAGCTGTGTGAGAAGGCGCGGATTGTCGAAGCTGCTCCTTGAAGGTGCTGCGAAGCCCTGGCGGCGGCACAGCGCCTGCCCTCGCTCACGGATGTGTCGTTGATTGAACACTGTGCAATGCCGAGGCTGCTGACACTGTGCGCGTGGCTCAGGGGTGTCATTATGAAGATGAAACACATATTTCACTGGGAATGTGAGATGTTTGCCGTATTTCGAAGGTTCTGTGAATTATCTGTGCAACGTGTATAATAAAAGTACCAACACGTCACGTGTGTGCGCATGTATGTGCCTTGTACTACAAACACGCAGACATTATGTGCATTTTTTGCTACTTTTGTCGCATGGAAACAGCACTTTGAATAGACACACTTCGAGAGAATGGCGCCTTAATTCGCAGAAACAGCCTCCTTGCAAATTCATTTAATCAGGACGGACTGGGAACCGAAACCGGCCCTGGCAAAGTGCTCGGCCGGCCTCCCC
The DNA here is from genome assembly GCF_964263255.1 of Lissotriton vulgaris. Classification (NCBI taxonomy): domain Eukaryota; kingdom Metazoa; phylum Chordata; class Amphibia; order Caudata; family Salamandridae; genus Lissotriton; species Lissotriton vulgaris. The sequence continues at coordinate 174,893 of NW_028254135.1, forward strand.
CAGGGGGTGGATTGGGGTGCGACCGTGCTCTTTGCCAGGGCCGGTTTTTGCCGATTTTGTTACAGGGCCGTTTTTGCAGCTATGCTGCAAAAAACGGCCCTGTAACAAAAACGGCCCCCTGGGGCCCAAAACCGGCCCCCACCCATGCGGCCGACCGGGGGATTGCCCGGTGCCCGCAACGGCCAGTCCGGGCCTGCGGGCAAGCCGCAGTCTGTTTTTACCCCCCCCCCCTCCCCCTCAGGCTAGTTAGACCCCCCTCCTACCCCCCCCCCCCCCCGCCCCCTTACGCAATGACGCCCAGACCCCTCCGCTGCATGTCACGCCTGCCCTCGTCCACAAACTCCGACCCAAGCGGACCCTCCGACGACTGACAACGCAATCAGGGCCGTTGTTAGCTCTCGCAGCCCCAAAGATCCCTTCTTCGCTCCGTAGAGCTGCCCCGTCCAGATGTCTGCAGCAGGAGAAACTTGACACAGTTTGCGAAATGTGCCCCATTCCGCCCCCTTCATTCGCCAGGTGAAATGCCCCATTACAGCTCCCCGAAGCCTGACTGCGGTGGAGCGCCTCGGCCGGAGACGTTACTATCCTCGGATGAGACATGTCCTTCTCGGACCGGGCTCCTGCTGGTGTCTCAAGTGAGAGTGAAGCACCAGCCACAGGAGACGCCGGCAGGGACCGGATCACGCGAGGTCCGACTCCAGCAACCGCATCTCACGCATCGCGCGGATTTTCACACAAGTGTCAGGAAAATGATTCAACTGAATTTCGCACACGCACTAATTAGACGCGCCCTTCTGGGCAACACACATATTTCCCCCTTACTTAATATGTTCGATACTAGGACGTTCAGCATTTTACTTTCTGCAGTTTATGAATATTCATCTGTTTGAAATAACGCGTCATGGCTGTGGGTTTGGAATGCGCCATACAAACAGACAACTGGTTACAGCGTACCATAGCGCAATGGAGCAATCTAGCGCCTCTGGAGGCGGTTACAAAGGACCGGCCACCCTTCAGGTGCTTGGATTATTTCCTTCCTGTGAATTGTGGGTTTTGAACCCACCCCTTTTAGTAGAACAGAAAAAAATAACTATGTTAGAGATATGTGTACATATGTTTGAGTATTTGTACATACATGTGCTGACTGGTGTGTGCGTGTGAAGTGAGTTTCTTTAAATACTAAACTATCACCTCTAAATCCCGGATATTATCTGTCTTTGATCACACGCGCTCGACAGACGGCGCTAGCTCCAGTGTCCGACTCAAGGCGCTGGAGCACAATTGTAGTGTTTGCGAGTGTGCTCCGGGATTTACAGGGACAGTCGCAGCAGCAACACGCATCGGAATAATAATACAGCATAATAGGAAACCAACAACATTATGGACAACAGCGAGAATCATTACTGCAATAATTGCATTCTCACAAAAGTGCTAAAAATAACTATAATAATACAATGTTGTTCATATTGTTTGTAAGTCGAAGCTTCTCCAGCACGGGCCCCTTGCAGCTGCTTTAATAAAGATTTACATCTCGCAAACTAGGATGTGTTTGCTTTTCAGCAGGACCAATAAGTGTTTTTATGGCGGGGCTCATTGGTACGCATGTTATCTTTCCCGCGCGCCCAGTGCCAGGACCCCTGGCCCCCGCCGAAGCAAGACGATCCGCCGGACCTACAACGCCGCCACCCTCAACGCACTCAACGACGGCCGAATCCCGGGATGCTACCGAGCCACCCCGAGACACACCCACGGACCCTTGGGCTGCACCGCCTGCAAGTTCACCTGCATCCGGACCTGCCGCGCACCAACACCCGCCAAGCCGACCAACAGCAGCAACCACCTCAAGTGCATCCTGCTCAACACCCGCTCCGTCCACAGACACGCCATCGAACTCTGGAACCTCATTGACACCACAGCCCCTGACGTTGCCTTCCTCACGGAGACCTGGATGAACGCCTCTTCAGCGCCCGACATCGCCATCGCTATCCCAGAGGGCTACAAGATCACCCGGAGGGACCGCACCGCCAACCAGATGGGAGGAGGCATCGCCATCATCCACAGGGACACCATTCGCATCACGACCAACACCGACGACATCCTGACCACCGCCGAACACCTACTCTTCCAGATCCACACCGACCCGAAGATCACCCTCAGAGGCACCCTGATCTACCGACCCCCGGGACCACGCACACAATTCAGCGAGGACATCGCCGACTTCGTCAGCCCGCATGCCCTCCCCTCCGCTGACTACATCCTCCTGGGGGACATCAACTTCCACCTGGAGAACAACAACGACCGCAACACCACCACCCTGCTCGCCAACCTCGCCAACCTCGGACTCAAGCAGCTGGTGACCACCCCCACCCACCTCGCCGGTCACACACTCGACGCCGTCTTCTCATTCAGCAAAGACATCGCCTTCACCCATGCCACTGGACTCCACTGGACGGACCACAGCTGCGTCCACTTCACCTTCATAAGAACGACGATCCACCACCACCAGCAACAGGTTGCCCGCAGAAGCTGGAACAAGATCACAGCCGACCAGCTCGCCGCTTCCATGAGCCAGCACCCTCCCGCCAGCTCAGCGAACCCCAGCCAGGCCGCCGACAACCTCACGAAGTGGATCAGCAACTGCGCGGACGAACTCGCCCCACTGAGGACCCCGCCTAGCAGACCCGGCAGCAAGAAGGCCCCATGGTTCACCGACGAACTCATGAGCTCTAAGATGAACTGCCGAGCCCTCGAGAAAGCCTGGAGAAGGGAGCCAACACCAGACAACATGACCACCCTCAAGCTCGCCACCCGGAAGCACCACCAACTGATCCGCGCCACCAAGAAAACTGCATTCAAGGACCAGCTGGACAACAACGCACACAACAGCAAGGAACTCTTCAACATCGTGAAAGAGCTCTCCAACCCCAACGCCGGAAACAACGACATCACCCCATCGCAAGAATTCTCTGCAACTCCCTCGCCTCCTACTTCCACAACAAGATCGCGGACATACACAACAGCTTCAGCACCCAACCGACGAACGCCACGACCGACACGACCGAACCAACGCCCCCCACCACCACCCTCCGCGCCTGGACCCCGATCAGCACCGAAGACACCGTCCGCATGATGAACTCCATTCACTCCGGATCTCCGACCGTCCCCTGCCCTCACCACATCTTCAACAAGGCCGACGCTGTCATCGCACCCCACCTGCGGGACATCATCAACACCTCCTTCACCACCGCCACCTTCCCTGAGAGCTGGAAGCCCGCCCAACTCAGCGCTCTTCTCAAGAAACCAACAGCGGACCCCACCGAACTCAAGAATTACCGCCCCATCTCGCTGCTCCCGTTTCCGGCCAAAGTCATCGAGAAGACCGTCAACAAGCAGCTGGCCGCCTTCCTCGAGACGAATGGATCCCTCGACTCCTCGCAGTCTGGCTTCCGGGCCAACCACAGCACCGAGACCGCGCTCATCGCTGCCACCGATGACATTCGAGCCCTGATGGACAACGGAGAAACAGCGGCCCTCATCCTCCTAGACCTCTCCGCGGCCTTCAGCACCGTCTGCCACCGCACCCTAGCGCAGCGCCTCAACAACGTCGGAATCCAGGAGAAGGCACTGGAATGGATCATCTCCTTCCTCGACGGAAGGACACAGAGAGTCCGCCTACCACCGTACAAGTCAGAGGCCACCGAAGTCATCTGCGGCGTACCCCAAGGATCCTCGCTGAGCCCAACCCTCTTCAACGTCTACATGAGCCCCCTCGCGGCCATCGCACGCCAACACAACCTGAACATCATCTCCTACACCGACGACACCCAGCTGATCCTCTCCCTGACCAACGACCCCGCCGCCGCCAGAGCCAACCTTCACGAAGGGATGAAAGAGGTAGCCGAGTGGATGTCGACCAGCCGCCTGAAGCTGAACTTGGACAAGACGGAAGTCCTCATCCTGGGATCCTCGACCTCCGCCTGGGACGACTCCTGGTGGCCCCCCGCCATGGGCACCGCACCCAAACCGACAGACCATGCACGCAACCTGGGCTTCATCCTGGACTCCTCCCTCTCCATGACCAAACAAGTCAACGCCGTCTCCTCGTCATGCTTCAACATTCTGCGCATGCTACGTAAGATCTTCCGGTGGATCCCCACCGAGACCAGGAAGACGGTCACCCAGGCCCTCGTCACCAGCCGACTGGACTACGGCAACGCCCTCTACGCCGGAACCACCGCCAAGCTCCAGAAGAGACTCCAACAGATCCAGAACGCCTCAGCCAGACTCATCCTCGACGTCCCACGACACAGCCACATCTCCGGACACCAGAGAGACCTGTACTGGCTCCCGGTCAACAAGAGAATCACCTTCCGTCTCCTCACCCACGCACACAAAGCCCTTCACGATCAAGGCCCGAGCTACCTCAACAACCGCATCAACTTCTACGCTCCCAAACGACACCTCCAATCAGCCAGTCACGCCCTCGCCGCCGTCCCCCGCATCCGAAGAGCGACGACAGGAGGAAGGTCCTTCTCCTACCTGGCCGCAAAGACCTGGAACTCCCTCCCGACCGACCTGCGCCTGACCCAAGACCACCTCGCCTTCAGGAAGAAGCTCAAGACCTGGCTGTTCGAGCAGTAGCAGCACCCCCCCCCCCCAGCGCCTTGAGACCCTCTGGGTAAGTAGAGCGCTCTATAAATGTCTATGATTGATTGATTGATTGATAGAAGCATGAAAGGCCGTGCCAACCCCGTATGACCCGGAACTGTCAGTCCTGCCCGTTCTCTACCTCCGGCACAAACACATCGAGTAGGAGCAGAGGTCGGGGTGTGATCATCCAGATTGGACTATGCAAATCGCCTTTATTATTATCTTGGCCTGCCAAAGCACCTAATTAGACGTCTTCAGATGGTACAAAATGCGGCTGCGAGACTGATTCGGCGTGTCCCTCTCCGTACACATGTCTGTCCGCATCTAAACGTGCTCCACAGGCTACCAGTGGCTAAAAGAATCGAGTTCAAGGCCTTGACGCTTGCTTTCCGAGCCACACATGGTAAATGCCGCAGCGACCAAAAACAATGACTACGCGGTTACGCGCAGTCTAGATCCTTACGGTCCAATTCGCCAAAGCTTCTCTGCGCGCCTCGTTTCAAGGAGGCTGGCATGGGGCAGATCCTTTACGGATGAAACTCCTTGCCAAGTGATTTCAGCAGCATAGGTACAGAACCCCTTTTTAGGAAAATGGTTAAAACTTGGCTCTTTAGGGCAGAATAATTGGGCGAGGACGAGGCTGTCCGGTTTGCCATCTACTGATCGCTTTAGCGCCGGGACACCTCTGTTTGAGGTAGCTGTTGCGCTCTATAAGTGTCTGTATTATTATTATTATTATCATGGCACCCGCCCAACAGGGTCGAATCTGATGTCACAGCATGAGACTGTAGCCTAGGAGTGACGTCACAGAGCACGAGGCAGCAGGCCTAGTGTGACGTCACGGCATGAGACTGTAGCCTGGGTGTGACGTCACAGAGCATGAGGCAGCAGGCCTAGTGTGACGTCACAGAGCACGAGGCTGCAGGCCAAGTGTGACGCCAAAGAGAATGAGGCCGCTGGCTGAGTATGACGTCACAGAGCACGAGGCCGCAGGCCGAGTGTGACATCACAGAGCACGAGGCTGCAGGCCAAGTGTGACGTCACAGAGAATGAGGCCGCAGGCCGAGTGTGACGTCACAGAAGACGAGGCCGTAGGCCAGTGTGACGTCACAGATCACGAGGCAGCAGATCGAGTGTGATGTCACAGAGGACGAGGCCGTGGGCCAGTGTGACATCACAGAGCACGAGGCAGCAGGCCTAGTGTGACGTCACAGCATGAGACTGTAGCCTGGGTGTGACGTCACAGAGCATGAGGCAGCAGGCCTAGTGTGACGTCACAGAGCATGAGACTGTAGCCTAGGTGTGACGTCACAGAGCACGAGGCTGCAGGCCAAGTGTGACGTCACAGAGAATGAGGCCGCTGGCTGAGTATGACGTCACAGAGCACGAGGCCGCAGGCCGAGTGTGACGTCACAGAGCACGAGGCTGCAGGCCAAGTGTGACGTCACAGAGAATGAGGCCGCTGGCTGAGTATGACGTCACAGAGCACGAGGATGCATGCCGAGTGTGACGTCACAGAGCACGAGGCTGCAGGCCGAGTGTGACATCAAAGAGCATGAGGCTGCAGGAAGAGTGTGACATCACAGAGCATGAGGCTGCAGGGTGAGTGTGACATCACAGTGCATGAGGCCGCAGGGCGAGTGTGATGTCACAGCGGACGAGGCAGTGGGCCAGTGTGATGTCACAGAGCACGCGGCTGCAGGGCGAGTGTGACGTCACAGAAGACGAGGCCGTAGGCCAGTGTGACGTCACAGATCACGAGTCAGCAGATCGAGTGTGATGTTACAGAGGACGAGGCCGTGGGCCAGTGTGACATCACAGAGCATGAGGCTGCAGGCCGAGTGTGACGTCACAGAGCATGAGGCTGCAGGCTGTGATGTCACAGAGCACGAGGCTGCAGGCTGAGTATGACGTCACAGAGCATGAGGCTGCAGGCCGAGTGTGACGTCACAGAGCATGAGGCTGCTGGCCGAGTGTGACGTCACAGAGCATGAGGCTGCAGGCTGAGTGTGACGTTACAGAGCACGAGGCTGCAGGCTGAGTATGACGTCACAGAGCATGAGGCTGCAGGCCGAGTGTGACGTCACAGAGCATGAGGCTGCTGGCCGAGTGTGACGTCACAGAGCATGAGGCTGCAGGCTGAGTGTGACGTTACAGAGCATGAGGCTGCAGGCTGAGTGTGACGTTACAGAGCATGAGGCTGCAGGCCGAGTGTGACGTCACAGAGCATGAGGCTGCTGGCCGAGTGTGACGTCACAGAGCATGAGGCTGCAGGCCGAGTGTGACGTCACAGAACATGAGGCTGCAGGCCGAGTGTGATGTCACAGAGAATGAGACCGCAGGCCAAGTGTGACGTCACAGAGAATGAGGCCGCTGGCTGAGTATGACGTCACAGAGCACGAGGCCGCAGGCCGAGTGTGACGTCACAGAGCACGAGGCTGCAGGCCAAGTTTGACGTCACAGAGAATGAGGCCGCTGGCTGAGTATGACGTCACAGAGCACGAGGATGCATGCCGAGTGTGACGTCACCGAGCACGAGGCTGCAGGCCGAGTGTGACGTCACAGAGCATGAGGCTGCAGGAAGAGTGTGACATCACAGAGCATGAGGCTGCAGGGTGAGTGTGACATCACAGTGCATGAGGCCGCAGGGCGAGTGTGATGTCACAGCGGACGAGGCAGTGGGCCAGTGTGATGTCACAGAGCACGCGGCTGCAGGGCGAGTGTGACGTCACAGAAGACGAGGCCGTAGGCCAGTGTGATGTCACAGATCACGAGGCAGCAGATCGAGTGTGATGTCACAGAGGACGAGGCCGTGGGCCAGTGTGACATCACAGAGCATGAGGCTGCAGGCCGAGTGTGACGTCACAGAGCATGAGGCTGCAAGCTGTGATGTCACAGAGCACGAGGCTGCAGGCTGAGTATGACGTCACAGAGCATGAGGCTGCAGGCCGAGTGTGATGTCACAGAGCATGAGGCTGCTGGCCGAGTGTGACGTCACAGAGCATGAGGCTGCAGGCCGAGTGTGACGTCACAGAGCACGAGGCTGCAGGCCGAGTGAGACGTCACAGAGCATGAGGCTGCAGGCCGAGTGTGACGTCACAGAGCATGAGGCTGCAGGCCGAGTGTGATGCCACAGAGAATGAGACCGCAGGCCGAGTGTGACGTCACAGAGCATGAGGCTGCAGGCTGAGTGTGACGCCACAGAGCACAAGGCTGCAGGCTGAGTATGACGTCACAGAGCACAAGGTTGCTGGCCGAGTGTGATGTCACAGAGCATGAGGCTGCAGGCCGAGTGTGATGTCACAGAGCACGAGGCTGCAGGCTGAGTATGACGTCACAGAGCACGAGGCTGCAGGCCGAGTGTGACGTCACAGAGCACGAGGCTGCAGGGTGAGTATGACGTCACAGAGCATGTGACTGCAGGCCGAGTGTGACGTCACAGAGCATGAGGCTGCAGGGTGAGTATGACGTCACAGAGCATGTGACTGCAGGCCGAGTGTGACGTCACAGAGCATGAGGCTGCAGGCTGAGTATGACGTCACAGAGCATGTGACTGCAGGCCGAGTGGCATGAAAGAGAACAAGGCCACAGGTGGAAAGTCACTTCACAGAAGGTAAGGGTGTTTCACCTCAAGGAAAGCGAGGTTGAATGTGACAGATGGGGCAATGGGAGGCAGGCAGACAAGCAGGCATGCAGGCAGACATGCCAGCAGACAGGCAGGCAGATAGTGATAGACAGGCAAGCAGGCAGATCGACAGGCAGGCAGACAGAAAGGCAGTCAGCCAGTCAGTCATTCGGACAGACAGGAAGTCAGACAGACAGACAGGCAGGCAGGCAGATAGAGATAGACAGACAGACAGGCAGTCAATTCAATTCAATTCAAAATAACTTTATTCGGTTTTTAAAAGGAAAAACCATAAAAGTTCATAGAAATACATTTTTATACATTGGTTCAATTAAAATAAAAAATAAAAAAAACTGTTAAGAGTCATAAGTTTAAAATACAATTTATAAAATCACAATGTGTTTTTTTTAAAAAAAATGGGTAAACTTTTACTGCCATCCCTTACGGTCTCTTCATTCATTTAATTATCAGAGATTAGACCGATGGCGTATGCAAAATTTCAGGAAGCGTACAATTGCTTTTGCTATCAGTTCATTTTCAAGGTATTGTAGCGCCAGGTAAGCTGGGCGACATTGGCGTAGGCCCCAGTATTTGAGTATGGGCAATAGCCATTGTCTGCGGGGAGCCTCAAAGAATTTACAAAATAAGACTGTATGTATCGTTGACTGTTGTGATTGGGAATCGCAAGGGCACAACAACAGTTTTGATGACCAATCATTCTGTGTGGGGAAACAGACCATTAAATGGAACATATTGAACCTGAAGCGTGTCAAAAGTAGTTTTTCAAATTGAGTCATATTATACATCAAATAGGGTTCGACAGATGATACTGTTTGCACCAATAAACTTTGTTGTACAGAGGGTTTATGGATTTCTTTTATCAGACGTATTTGATGCAGATGTGAAAGACATGCTTTCCTCAGTTCTAGTTTGGGAATACTGCTTAAAGATGTTGGATCTGTATAGTAATGACTGTAACCCATGTCTTTTAGAAAGGCTTTTACGTAGGCTGTCCATTTCATCCGCCCATAGTGCTCAAGCGTCTGTATGTCTTGGATAATGAGTCTGGTTAGGTGGCATTGTTCAGTGACCCAAATTCTGCGCCAGAGCATTATAGGTTGGGTTCTTATAATGTCCTCCAGATGGTCTATGCCCAGCTCTTCGTGACAGGCATATGTAGAGGAATTTTTCGGTAGCCCTAGTAGGGATCTTAAAAAGGCGTTTTCTATTTTTTGTAAGTCAGTCACATTTGCGTACCCCCATATCCCTGCCCCATAAATAGCGGTACTGACACATTTTGCCTTGTAGATTTTTAACGTTTCTAGAGGTGGCTTATGACCCAGTTTTTGAACAAATGATCTCAAGGCCGTTGTTGCTTTTAGAAAGGATAGTTTCCTAGCAGTAATTGCTGCTTTCCACTTAAATTTGTCATCAATGACGATTCCCAAGTATTGGTAAGTGGCTGTTCTTTCCAAAGCTTCTCCTTTCACAAATAGTCTTTTAGGTTTCATGCTTTTCCTCCCCGCATGACAGGCAGTCAGACAGAGAGGCAGGCAGATAGATAGATACCCTTCGTACAAGAAGCTGTACTCAGAGTGGCACCCTTGGTTCTGGTGGTCAGAGGGTGGGACGTTCGGAGCCTGTCACCTCTGGTGTCTTGGGGGCACCTTCCGACTCAACTGAGCCCGAAGTGCACCCCTTTAGACCCTGCTAGCGAGGCAGAGCCGTCTAGGCCCCCCGGGGAGGGTGTGTGGGCTGCAAACTTAGATCTCAGTGAATCACACAACAAAACGCAATAACTCAAAGTCAGCCACTGACTTTACTTGGAAAACATCAAATAGTTCAAGTTCAAGTTCAGGAATTTGTAAAGCGCACTACTCACCCAGAGGGTCTCAACGCGCTTGTGGGAGGGGGTGCATTATTTATCGAATAGCCATGTTTTAAGTTCCTTTCTGAAGGAGATGTGGTTCTGTGTAAGGCGGAGGTGGGTGGAGAGAGAATTCCAGGTCTTGTCCGCCAGGTAGGAGAAAGATCTTCCTCCCATGGTGGATCTATAGATGCGTGGAACTGCGGCGAAGGCTTGATTGGAGGATCTTAGTTGGCGGGTGGGTATGTAGAAGGACAGTCGTGTGTTGAGGCATTCGGGTCCTAGTTTGTAGAGGGCCTTGTGTGCGTGGGTGAGGAGACAGAACGTTATTCTTTTGTTGACGGGGAGCCAGTGGAGGTCTTTCAGGTGACCGGTAATGTGATCTTGGCGAGGGATTTCCAAAATGAGTCTGACTGATGCGTTTTGGATGCGTTGGAGTTTTTTCTGTAATTTGGCTGTGATTCCGGCGTAGAGGTTGTTTCCATAGTCCAGCCGGCTAGTGACCAGAGCGTGGGTGACAGTCTTTCTAGTCTCGGAGGGGATCCAACTGAAGATTTTTTGAGCATGCGAAGTACGTTGAAGCAAGAGGATGAGACTGCGTGGACTTGTCTGGCCATCGAGAGTGAGGAGTCTAGGATGAAACCTAGGTTACGTGCGTGGTCTGTGGGTATAGGTGCTGTGCCCAGGGCCGATGGCCACCATGAGTCGTCCCAGGCGGAGGGAGATGATCCTAGGAGGAAGACTTCCGTTTTGTCTGAGTTAAGTTTTAGTCGGCTGTTTTTCATCCATTCTGCTACTTCTTTCATGCCTTCGTGAAGGTTGGTTTTGGCGGTGTTAGGGTCTTTGGTGAGGGAAAGGATCAGCTGGGTGTCGTCAGCATAAGAGATTATGTTAAGGTTGTGTTGTCGCGCGATGGATGCGAGTGGACTCATGTAGACGTTGAAGAGGGTGGGACTGAGAGATGAACCTTGTGGTACTCCGCAGATGACTTCGGTGGCCTCTGATTTGAATGGGGGAAGTTGGACTCTCTGGGTTCTCCCGGCGAGGAACGAGATGATCCAGTCCAAGGATTTTCCTTGTATGCCGGAGCCACTGAGGCGTTGTATGAGGGTGCTATGACAGACTGTGTCGAAGGCGGCGGAGAGGTCTAGTAGGATGAGGGCAACTGTTTCTCCGTTGACCAGTAGTGTTCGGATGTCGTCTGTCGCTGCAATGAGGGCGGTTTCGGTGCTGTGTTTGGCTCGAAAGCCAGATTGAGAGGAGTCGAGGGAATTGTTGGATTCAAGGAAGGCGGCGAGCTGGTTATTGACGGCTTTCTCGATGACTTTGGCAGGGAATGGGAGGAGGGAGATGGGGCGGTAGTTCTTAAGTTCAGTGGGGTCTGCTGTGGGTTTCTTCAAGAGGGCGCTGAGTTCGGCATGTTTCCAGCTTTCTGGGAAGGTAGCGGAGTTGAAGGAGCAGTTGATGATGTCACGGAGATGGGGTGCGATGATGGAGTCTGCTTTTTTGAAGATGTGGTGGGGACAGGGGTCGGTTGGTGAACCAGAATGGATGGAGTTCATTAGGCGGATGGTGTCTTCAGTGGAGATTGGGTTCCAGGCGCTGAGGTTGTTAAAGGGCGGTTTAGGTTCGGAGGTGGGTGGAGTGGACTGTTCTTTGGAGGTGTTCTCAAAGCTGTTATGTATGTCGGCTATTTTGTTGTAGAAGAAGGAGGATAACGAATCGCAGAGGTCTTGGGAGGGAGTAATGTCGTTTGAGGCTGCAGTGGGGTTGGTAAATTCTTTGACGATGTTGAATAATTCCTTGCTGTTATGGGCGTTGTTGTCGAGTCGATCCTTGAATGCTGATTTCTTGGTGGTTCGGATCAATTGATGGTGTTTGCGGGTGGCTGCCTTGAAGGTGGTCAGGTTGTCAGTGGTTGGGTTTTTTCTCCATGTTTTTTCGAGAGTACGGCATAGTTTCTTGGATTTTTTAAGGTCATCGTTGAACCAGGGGGCCTTTTTGTTACCTTGTTTGATCTGGTTGTTTTTCAAGGGTGCTAATTCGTCAATGCTGTGAGTGATCCATTGTTTGAGTTTGGTGGCACCCTCGTTTGGGTCCGATGAGAGGGCGGGAGGGTTTTGGTTGAGCGAAGTGAGGAGTTGGTCGGTGGTGATTTTGTTCCAGTTTCTACGAGGAATAGGTTGTGGGGGGTTGTGGATCGTGGTAGTTTTGTAGCTGAAGTGAACGCAGCTGTGGTCCGTCCAATGGAGGGTTGTGGTGTGATCGAAGGAGATGTGTTTGCTGGAGGTGAAGATAGGGTCGAGCGTGTGTCCGGCAAGGTGGGTGGGGGTGTCAACAAGTTGTTAGAGTCCGAGATTGGCCAGGTTGTCCAGAAGGGTGGTGGTGTTGCTGTCGTTTTTCTTTTCCAGGTGGAAGTTGAGGTCTCCCAGTAGAATGTAGTTCTCGGAGGCGAGGGCATGTGGGCTGATGAAGTCAGTGATGTCTTCGCTGAATTGATTACGGGTTCCTGGTGGCCTGTAGATGAGGGTGCCTCTAAGTGTGGTCCTGGGGTCGGTGTGGATCTGGAAGTGGAGGTGTTCAGGGTTGCAAGGTTATCGTCGGAGCTGGTCTTGATTCTGATGGTGTTCTTATGGACGATGGCGATGCCTCCTCCTGTTTGGTTGGTGCGGTCTTTTCTGATGATCTTGTAAGCGTCCGGGATGGCTATGGCGATGTCGGGTGCTGATGATGCGTTCATCCAGGTTTCTGTGAGGAAGGCGATGTCCGGTGAAGCAGTGTCGAGTAGGTCCCAGAGTTCAGTGGCGTGTCAGTGGATCGAGCGGGTGTTCAGCAAGATACACTTCAGGTGGTTAGAGTTGGAGCTGTGTTTGGGGTTAGAGGGTTTGGTGAGGGACCTGATGCAGGCGAACTTGCAGGAGTGGCAGACGTAGGGTCTGTGGGTGTGTCCTGGGGCAGCTACGCAACATTGTGGGGTGCATCCAGGGTTGGGGGCTAGGAGAGTAGAGGCGGCATACGTTATGCAGGAGGAGTGCGGTTTGCGGGGGTCAGGGGGTTTGGCGCTGGGCGCGGTCCAGGCGCGGACGGGCGTAGACGGGCTTACCTTTGGCGCACCTTCGGCGCGCATGGGGCGCGACCGCTGCGCGTGAACGCTGCGCGCGACTGCATCTGTCATATGTGGATAGTGGAAGGCGAGGGGCGAGGGAGGGTAAATATATATATTTAATATACATACACGCAGCTGATCAGTAAACATAAAATACAGCTCAGTTTAATTTGAAGCAGGTCCTTCTAGCCTTTTCCTAACTCGAGAAAAGTCTTTGATACTGTTGAAATCCATATTAATTCACTTCAAACCTTACCTAGTCTGTATGGCCCATTGATGGCACGCCCCTAGCTCTCTCTAGTCTTTCCCTAGCTAGAGATCTGGCTTCCTGCCTCAGAGATGGTTGAAAGTTTCAGCCAAATCTGGCTCCTGTCGGCAGGCGGAGACTCTGCTGGAAGTTTCAGTCACTTTCAGCTTCTGCCAGCAGGAGGAGACACTGCTGGAAGTTTCAGTTACTTCTAGATTTGGCCACCAGGAGGCGACACTGAGAAAAAAAATATGCCACTTCTGACTTCTGTCAGCAGGCTGAGACACTGTTGAGCATTTTAGTAACTTGCAGCTTGCTCCAGCAGGTGGGGACGGTGTTGAAATTTTCAGTCACTTCCTTATTCAGCTTCTGCCAGCAGGGGGCAACACCGTTGAAAGTTTCAGTCAAGCAAACACACCGCTGACCTTACATGCCGTTGGTTACTATGCCACTGTTGAGTCATTGATATTTATAGAAGCTTTCTGAATAGTGTATATATATTTATACTGTTGAAACTATACGACCATCTAATGAACAGATTTTTTCCATACTGTGAAGCCCTGAAGAAGTCTCGTTGAGACGAAACGTTTTGGCTATAATCACTTGTTAATGGAACATTAAAGAAAAATCCTTTTATGAAAAATAAATAGAAACTTCATCAAGAAATACACAACTTGGATTTGGACGTCTCTTTGTGTGACAACTGTTCTTAAATTTGTGACGTGACAAGTTCATACTATATTGTATAGTGCTGAAACTTTTTGTGTTGAATCCGCAATGTATTGTTTGCTGCAACCGGCCTGACATGTACACAGGTCTCACGCCGGTCAATCTGTACCTCCCTCTCTTCACACACATGTTCTTTCACTCTCTATCACACACACTTGCTCTTTTTCTCCACCGCTCGCTCCTACTCTTGCCTTGTTACTTTTGCTCCCTCTTTCACTTGTCCCCCTTCTATGTTTTCTCTCTCATAAAATACTCTTTCACCTTCACACCCTCTCGCAAACACTTTCTCTTCTGCTCCAGCTCTTAGTGCTTTCTCTCCCACCCATACACTCCTTTTCCCTCATCCTCATACTCGCTCACTCTCGTAGTTTCTCTCTTGTTCTTTCACACTCTTTCCTTTTCTCCACCTCTTCTTCCCTTGCTTTCTCTCATTCACACTTTCTCTGAAACACGCAGATAAATTAAATCACAGAGGGCACACACGTGCTTACACTCTGACCTTCACGCATGGTCAGGGTTGGACTGGCCTATTGAGCAATCAGGCAGTACCCGAAGGGCTGGTATGACAGGTCAGTGTGTGGTCCGGTTTGTTGTCTGTTTGTGGGCCAGTTTTATTAGCTAGTGGGCAGTGTTTTGTATTGTTAATTTTGTTATGTTATGTTAAATTACATTTATTAAGCGCACGTACGCCCGTAGGCTTCATGGCGCTGTAGGAAGATTTGCAAAGACATAACATATAACAGAGAGAGACAGAGTTAACTATGGGTAGGCTTGCCTAAAGAGCCAAGTTTTAAAAGCCTGTCTGAAAGCCAGCAGGTCTTCGTGAAGTCTCAGTGTCAGTGGCAGAGAGTTCCACAGGGAGGAGGCCAAGAAGTGAAAAGAACCGCCTCCCTGGCGTTGCTTCCTAATACGAGGCACCACTAACAAGTTCTTTTGACCTGAGCGAAGAGCACGAGAGGGGGTGTAACTAACAAGCAGGCTGCTAATAAATCCAGGGCCCTTACCTTGTAGAGCCCTAAAGATAATGCATCCAGCTTTAAAATTTTACTGTCATTACCAGAAATATCACCTGTAGCTATCACATATGCACGAAGTCTCCCATGCCCTGCAAAATACCTACACAGCGTGTTTGTACAAGACCAAAACTACCCTGATTTTCAAATGGTGATCACTTTTTAGTTCTCGGCTCTAGACGGTGCACATGTGGCTGTCTCGAAGAGAGACATGTTGTATCTACTTTGAGGTCTTACAGCCCGCCCATAGGCTTTCCAGTTGCTGGCACCATCATGGCTCGATTTTGCGATCTCCACATTTGCGGAGGGCATACATACATCATGCCTCTTCCGGTGTTTGACCCTCCCACAGAGCACCGGACGACTACTGTTAAACATATGCAGCAGCCATTTCGGAAATGGGTGACTGGTCCTCCACACGCTGGGAGCTGATCGCTGCTGGTACCGGCATTTTATGCAGAACTTAAAATATATATTTTCTATTTAGTGCTTCCTAACGTTTTGTTTTTAATAAAGTTCATTCGTGGGTTCGGGCTCTGTTCGTAGATCATGTGCTCTGTATTTAAGTGACCTAAGTCACTGATTCGGCCTTGGATAACGACCCCGACATACAGCCAGAAGGAAAGACTGCATTACTGGTGGATGATTTTCTCCATCTCAAAGTGTGCACACTCCCCATCCTATACCATGCAAACAAAACATGTTATCCAAAACGCGGAATAACACGTGGACACTAATGCTGTACGTACAGATTAGATTGAAGGATAACCTCTCAGTGCACATTTGCAAAGCACACATAAATTACAGCCTTCTAAAACAGCAGGAGATCCGATTAATAAACATAAAACAGGATTTTCAGAATGTGGTAATTTTGTATGACCTACATTCCTCGTAGTTCTGCATGCTGTACAGTATCTCCAACAATACACTTTTAACAAGCATTGGCAAAGACAATACATTTGGCAATCTAAGAGCTGTAGGTGCTGCCAATGTAAATGTATTTGTGTATGGTATGGTCTGTTTTTTTTAAGATACATTAATACATGAACATTCCCAACACCTATAGCTCTTACATTGCCGAGACCAATCAGCTTTGTCAGTGCTTGTTTATGCAGTCTGACTAACTAATGGAGCCCACTTCTATTCTTCTGCCCAAGCTTATGTGCTTCCCCATTCCAACTCTAGACATATTCTCACCTAGAAAAACACACAGATGTTTTCTTACACTAAATGACAAATAGACCAATACAGCCACACATGACCATAATATCTCTCACATAGACACACATGCAAGACACACACACACACACACACACACACACACACTTTCTCTTTCAGTCAGCCAGTCAAAGAAATGTTTATTTAGACCATTCATCTTTAAACACATATCATACACAACCATATCAACTTTGTATACGTACATCACAATAAATAACAGCATAAAACCATTTATTATATAAAATATTATAATCAATATGTCTATAAAATATACCTCATCTTTAAATCACCATTGACCCATTTTTTACGAAAAATACTATCCTCATAAAGTACCTATACATACTAATCTATATACAAATGACAAGTACTAGCTTTTTAACATCAGTCATAAACCATCCTATAGCACATGCTACATCCCAAAACACACATTTCAGTTACAAATTCCATAGCCTGTGTGCATTTTGTACGGCCATATTTTATAAAAATTGGATTTAAAAACAATTTCGGTGCAATTCAAACTTTTACACAATTCAATAAAATATGTGAAACATTGCATTTCATACTTGAGCCGCACGTACAATTTCCCTCAGGATCAATTGTGGCCACTTTTATCCTTTGAGTAACATAGCAGGGGTTAATTCTGACCATTAGCCTTAATAATTCTCTTCGACTCCAATGATTAGGTCGTGCATCCATATACGAATATATACCCCACTTCCTTTTGCCATGAGTTAAACATAAAACAGACCGATTTGTTTCACAATCTTGCGATAATTCCTTGCCTAATACCTTGAACTCACTCTTTACAAACTCAATATGTGGATTTTGCGGGCACAGCTAAATTCTCTTATCCCTGCAAACTGTATCTATAATTTTTCTGACGCCATCGCCCACTTTAATTCACTTTGCTTTATCTCATGTTTGCCCCACTGGGATAGCTTATGCTCACCCCCAGAGCTCCGCTGCCTCCAAATTCTTATCAACGCCATACGGGGCGTTATATTGCACGATACTGGGCCAGTTTCCATTCTTACAGCCTGGATCATAGCGGATCCTGGAAGAGGCAGTACATTGTTTAAACATCCCCCCCCCCTTAACATCCCGTCCACTGTTACCCCTTAAATATAATAATTTGGCTCCATGTTGGAATGGTGAAGGTGTCTTGGCTGCACAGGCTTTCAAGACGGGTCTATCTGACTTCTCACCGTAAACCTCTTCAGCCTTTATAGAGATATTTACACTTTTAGCAAAATAATATCTTACAAGAAATTATATATACATAATTGCATGCAATATCATTCTCCGACAAATCACAATTCATAAATATAACTTGTTGCTGATCACTTGTGAAAATTACAACGCAACCCCCAACCCTAGAAGCAATGCCCTTGCTCTCGATGCGTCCAGGGGGACCCTCACTTTTTAGGGACGTCTCAAACCAGACCCCCAGATCCTTATATTGCTTTAATATTTCCAGTTTGTTGGGCCCAGAAACATTTAAACTTTGTAAATTTGCTACCAAAGCTCAGCACCTTGTTTTTTTCCATATTTACTACAATTTTGTTTATGACTCGAAAATTCCATAACCATGTCCATCTTTCTTTGCAGACCTATCTCTGTCTGATCTAAAAATTACAGGATCGTCTGCATACAGGAGGCTTGTAATAGGTTTGCCATCAATTTTGGGGCGAGCACCTTTAGCCCCAATCTTCTGGTATCTGTCCCGTGTCAAATATACTCAGGAACATTTGAGAGGAAAATTCTGGCCACCAATCAGGCCGGGTCTTTATAATCCCTGCTGGGAGTCTAGCCGGCCGGCGTTTGCTGTGACGCGTCTGACAATTCTTGCTGCAAAGTCAGACCTAATGTCCTCTTTATGTCTGCCCAAGTGACGCTCTCTTTACCGCGGGCTCCATCTCTTTCCCGTATATTCCCCCCAGGCACCCCCTGCCGCCACAGTTCATGGCCCCCTGTATCTTACCAGAACCTTCCTCAACTAACTTCCAGAACTTTTTCAATATCTGTTGTTTTAATTGCTCTCCCGACATTTCTCTTGATGTATTCTTTTTTGCTCCCTAATTAACATTTTATACATGTTCTTTGTCTTCTGGAGGCTGTTATACCTTGCAAGCTCATCCCTTAGTTTGAGGTTTCTTTCCTCTTTTCTTATCTGTGCTTTTAAATTCCACATTCCTCATTAAACCAGTCTTTTCCTTCGATCAGCCTTCTCTGGTTCCTGATATCACCAGTTCTATTTCCTTTCAATTCAACCCTCTGACTCTGACTCTGGACTGCGCCGGGCGGCTTTCCCTTTCATTTGTGAGATATGAAGGGTGGTGTGGCTCACCTTAAGTTGTAGTATTCCTTCAGATAGGTAATCTTCAAATAGAAAGTTTAACACATTTCTGGGCGCCTCAGGAATGGTCCCCTCTGGCTAGTGGGGGGCTCTTGATTGAAAACTAATGTCAGGGAGGTGTGGGGGATTCCCACACGTGGGTCCACTCCCCTTCCTGAAACAGATAAAGTCGAGGCCCCCGATGAAGGGACTTTCATCCCGAAATGCACAGGGATTTCCTGCATTTTGAAACGTTTATGATGAGAAAATGTTCAACAAAAGTATCTGAGTCTATATGATCGCAACATATGACTTTTGGAATAAAATCCTGATGAAGTGCATGGATCTTTGAACCAGAGTATTATTGGAGAACCTAGAGGGTTGTTGTACCTCTACAGGAGCACCTACAGGATTCAGTGCGGGAATCCCCCACACCTCCTGACATTAGTTGACTTTCCCGTTCACACACATATGAAGACTTGGACACTCCCCACACCACGGTGTACACGCACCCTTCAGCCATATCACACAGGGATGGAGGGCACAGAGCGGGGAAACCCCTTTGAAACATGGTAGGGCAGCATACACCGACCCACTAAAGGAGCCGGCACTGCCAGTCCCATAACAGCCGGTGAGGAGAGTGGGTACTCCTACTGTCAGGGAGGCATTTCATCCTAACATGTCTATATCAAGGGAAGTATGTATGTATGTATAAATGTATGAAAGTATGTATGTATGTATAAATGTATGTAAGTAAGTATGTATGTAAGTATGTATGCAGGCATGTATGTATGTATGTAAGTATGTATGTAGGTATGTAAGTATGTAAGTATGTAAGTATGTATGTATGTATGTAAGTTTGTTTGTATGTAAGTATTTATGCAGGCATGTAAGTATGTATGTATGTAAGTATGTATGTAGGTATGTAAGTATGTATGTATGTATGTAAATATGTATGTAAATATGTATGTAAGTAGGTATGTATGTATGTAAATGTGTATGTATGAACGTATGTTAGTTTGTACGTATTTATGTCTGTAAGTATGTATGCAGGCATGTAAGTATGTATGAAGGTATGTAAGTAGGTATGTAAATATTTAAGTATGTTTGCAGGCATGTAAGTATATATGTATGTAGGCATGCAGGTATGTAAGTATGTATGGACATATGTAAGTATGTTTAGGCATATGTAAGTATGTATATATTAACGTATGTATTATGCATGTATGTAAGTATGTATGTATGTATGAATGTGTGTAAGTATGTATGTAAGTTGTTTGTAAGTATGTATGCTGGCATGTAAGTATGAATGTATGTAAGTATGTAGGTATGTAAGTAGGTATGTAAGTATGTATGTATTCAAATATGTATGTACGTAGGTATGTAAGTATGTATGTATGTATGTAAGTGTGTATGTATGAACGTATGTAAGTTTGTATGTATTTATGTCTGTAAGTATGTATGCAGGCATGTACGTATGATGGTAGGTATGTAAGTAGGTATGTAAGTATTTAAGTATGTTTGCAGGCAAGTAAGTATGTATGTAGGCATGCAGGTATGTAAGTATGTATGGGCTTATGTAAGTATGTATGGACATATGTAAGTATGTATATATTAATGTATGTATTATGCATGTATGTAAGTATGTATGAATGTATGTATTATGCATGTATGTAAGTATGTATTTATGTATGTATGTATGAAAGTATGTAAGTATGTATGCAGACATGTAAGTATGTATGCAGGCATGTAAGTATTATGTAAGTTATGTATGTACATATTTAAGTATGTATGTAAGTATGCATGCAGACATGTAAGTATGTATGCAAGCATGTAAATATGCATGTATGTATTAAAGTATGTATGTATGTATGCAGGCATGTAAGTATGTATATATGTAATTATTTATGTAGGTAGGTAAGTATGTATGTAAGTATTTAAGTATGTATGCAGGCATGTAAGTATGTATGTACATATGTATGTATCAATGTATGTATGGATGGATGCAATTGTACATAAAACGTTCAAACCTAGTGCAAAACAATAGAGTGTTGCAGAGAGCGCGGGCTTTGGGCAGGACCGAGTCTCCTCAAGAGCCGGTCTCTGGGGAGGTCGTCGTACAGGATTCAGAAAGATATCACAGATACGTTGGGGCTGGACTCGGGCACACACCCCCAAAGCTGATATGTTTAACGTGTTATTAATATTTGTTATTGATATTATTTATTTTTAATTACCTTGTTTTATAAAGCACAAACAAGGCCACCGCGGTATCAGAGAGCTGTAGAGAGATAGAGCTGTGAGCGTTGCAGTGCAGGAAGGATACATTTAGGACACTTTGTGCATAGAATCTGACAACAAGGTATAACTCAGTGGGCCATAGTGTCAAATAGGGGGAGATAACGTTTCGAAGTAGTTCTTTTGTGTGACACGTGGTTCTAGTGGACGGCTTCGACTTCCTTCTTGAGAAGCTTCAGTGAGCTATGATTGCTCTCGTTTTAATCTGGGTGGTTCGGGTGGGAGGGTTTTAGCCCTTGTAGAACCCCTCCCCCTCCTGATGGTTTGATCCTACTTGCTGGTTTTTGCGGCCAGAATCGTGAAGGGTTCTGTGTTGTGCCCGCCTCCGTCAGTGGGACCCTGGCTTCATTATACATAGTTATAATGTCCTCACTATTCAGTTATAGCGCTCTGTGTGACTACTTAAACAACACATGAAACCATATAAAAATACCATACAAATCCTAACTTCAGCTGTGGCATCACCACTCACCTGTAATCTAGTATGACACCACCACTCACCTGTAATCTAGTATGACACCACCACACACCTGTAATCTAGTATGACACCACCACTCACCTGTAATCTAGTATGACACCACCACTCACCTGTAATCTAGTATGACACCACCACACACCTGTAATCTAGTATGACACCACCACACACCTGTAATCTAGTATGACATCACCACACATCTGTAATCTAGTATGACACCACCACACACCTGTAATCTAGTATGACACCACCACTCACCTGTAATCTAGTATGACACCACCACTCCCCTGCAATCTAGTATGACACCACCACACACCTGTAATCTAGTATGACACCACCACACACCTGTAATCTAGTATGACATCACCACACATCTGTAATCTAGTATGACACCACCACACACCTGTAATCTAGTATGACACCACCACTCACCTGTAATCTAGTATGACACCACCACTCACCTGTAATCTAGTATGACACCACCACACACCTGTAATCTAGTATGACACCACCACTCACCTGTAATCTAGTATGACACCACCACACACCTGTAATCTAGTATGACACCACCACACACCTGTAATCTAGTATGACATCACCACACATCTGTAATATAGGTTTAGAGCTTTGGTTGGGTAACAATAAGGTTTTCAAGGTTTTTTTTTATTAACTGTATAATTAATTAAAATCTTTACAGTAAAAATAGAAAGTACAGAGAACAGTCATTCTAAAACGTCTTTGCTTGTTTAAAAAAGGTGTACGCCTGTACTGTTAAAAGAATGGTATAAAAAAAACTAAGTAAGGAAGAAGGGTACAGCTCCCCCAGTCTTAGACCCATTTGATTGGCCTTTCCCAGCCTTGCATGCGTAGGAATAAGTCTTTGTTTTCTTTCATAGGGGGGGCGTATGGGTGGCACTGTCAATGATACTACGTGGCAAGTTCATTCAAATCTGATCCGTTGCATTTGGGGTGAACTTCCTGAATGATGAAATGCTCTCGTTATGGGTTTTTAGTGCTAGTCTAATTTGGTGAACAAATTACGCCGATCTCGCTAGTATCATAGTGGTGGTGGTTGACAAAACACAGGGCTGATGCTTCCGAGCATGTTGTTATGCTACGATTGAGGCAGATCGGGCGCAGCAGTCGCCGGCGTTCATTCTTGAAATGAGGACAGCAGCAGAGAAGGTGCAGCCAGGATTCCCTTTTGTACGTACATAGCCTGCAGGATGTAGAGTCCCCTCTTTGGGCCCAAGTGGGGTAATGTCTGTAATCTAGTATGACATCACCACACATCTGTAATCTAGTATGACATCACCACACATCTGTAATCTAGTATGACATCACCACACACCTGTAATGTAGTATGACATCACCACACATCTGTAATGTAGTATGACATCACCACACACCTGTAATGTAGTATGACATCACCACACATCTGTAATCTAGTATGACATCACCACACATCTGTAATGTAGTATGACATCTCCACTCACCAGTAATCTAGTATGACATCACCACACATCTGTAATCTAGTATGACATCACCACACATTTGTAATCTAGTATGACACCACCACACATCTGTAATCTAGTATGACATCACCACACATCTGTAATGTAGTATGACATCACCACACATCTGTAATCTAGTATGACACCACCACACATCTGTAATCTAGTATGACATCACCACACATCTGTAATGTAGTATGACATCACCACACATCTGTAATCTAGTATGACATCACCACACATCTGTAATGCAGTATGACATAACCACACATCTGTAATGTAGTATGACATCACCACTCACCAGTAATCTAGTATGACATCACCAAACATCTTTCATACCAAACTTACATAAACAAGACTACTCACCTTAAAAATGGTGGTGCAGCCATCTGTTAATAGGAGCATGCTGCCTCTTGCTGTTTGTAAACACACATGCAAGACACCTCTCGGTTCTCTGGCCCTATAAATGACCTCCGCGGGCCCCTGGTGGGTTACTCTTTATGGTAACAAAACTACTCAGTGACGTGCCCCATCCTGGAGGTGATTCCCGGCCCCAGGCACATTTTGTTAACAGGAATATTGTACAGAACATTCTTAATGCGCTGACTGTCATAATTCGTATTATTAGTGTCTCGTTCTTAAAGAAGTAATAACAACAACAATTGTTGTTGTTTTTGTTATTTTAGAAGTACTTTTTTTCTTATTATTCTTTTTAATTATCATTGTTTTAATTTTTAGAAAATCTTATTGTGTTAGAGCTATGTTACCATTTCATTGTCATTATTTTAATCTCAATTATTCTGATTAATATTTTAGTCGTCAAATCTATTAGTATCTTATTCGTAAAGTAGTGCATGTCATATACTTATTAATGTCATTGATATACTAACTTGTGACATATTCCCCTGTTAAATATGTGTAGGTGGCGTTAACCGATATATGTTTAATTAAATAATTATTTACATTGCCTCTTCCACCTACCGCCAAGACAGCGAGAGCGTGTGTAAAAAAATCTGCGCTTTCACTGTATGTCTCAGATAATACATCTATGTGTGATAAAGGATTGTATCTGTTCATCAGAGTACCCTGCTCTAAGAGGAGAAATGACTGGTACCCAGAAGCAGCTTCCACAGTTTGTTTTAATATAGCATTGTGAAAAACAATATTAATACTTCGGAACCAACTCTACGTTTAAACTCTGAAATGCATTTCATGTATTTGTGTTCAGAATGCAAGAATCGAGCTATAAATATATTCCATGCCAGAAAAAATAAATGTGACCAAATAAAAAGTTAATTGTAACAAGTGTTCTCATAAGCACTCACTTATTTTTATTTTATTTTATTTTAAAAGTTCTATATAGCGCTAGCTCGACCCGTAGGTATCAGAGCGCTTTACATACACACCGTGAACAGCAGAAGGATATTACATTACATAGCAGGCCGGCAGTAAGGAAGCAAACCAGAGATAAAATACAGCCTGAGAGATAAATATGAAGCGGAGGGGGAGAGAGCAAAAAGAAAAGGCGAGAATGACATAGTGCGGTCACCCACTATCCATGAATGTCCAGAGAGAGAGGAGACACTCGGATAAAGAAGACTAGGCTAGTTGACGTTGGTCAGGAAAGTATTTGTTAAGGAGATGGAGTTTGAGGTCCCTTTTAAAACAGGAGAAGGAGGGGTTGCATCTGAGGACTCCAGGGAGAGCATTCCATATCCTGGGAGCGTTGCCAGAAAACGATCGTATTGGGTGGTTTTCTTTATTAACTTTGGAGGAATAAGAAGGAGTGAGTTGGAGCTTCTCAGCGTTCTGGCTGGACCTGCTCTTTTCAGTTTGTTATTTAGGTAGTTGGGGGCAGGAGAGTGAAGGGTTTTGTGTGTGATGCAGGCCAATTTATAGATACACCTCACTTCCATGGGATCCCAATTGAGGGAGTTGAGAGCTGGAGGGATGTGTTAAAATCTTTTAACTCCAGATACGAGTCGAGCGCTGCCCTTAGAGGGGCTAGGTGAGCTTTTGGAGTCTCTGTAAGGATGGCGTTCTCATAGTCGATATTAGCGAGAACCAGGGATTGAACTACTGTCTTGAGGTCATCATGGGGAAGAAAAGGTTTCAGTTTCTTAATGTGTTTTAGAGAGAAAAGAGCACTTTTTGCAGAGTTTTTGATGTGGGCCTCCATTGATAAGTTCTTGTCAAGGGTGATGCCTAGAGACTTGAGTCGGATAGGGAAAGGGGAGATGGTGTGGTTCAGTTCTTTCATTATTGTGGAAGGGAGGGGGTCCATAGTGTGGGAGGAAGGTTTTAGATTAGAAATTATATTGAAGACCTCGCTAACCGACATTAGGTCAAAGCCGACATATGCCCCCCACCCCTCCCACCCCCTCCAGTTATTACCACATACAGTGTCCCTGACCTGACAAACCAATGGTATAGTCGCAGGGATTACATTTTAGAATCAATGACAGAAAACAACCAATGGGGCCCATGCATGCAAGTCTTAGTCAATCAGTTGCAGTCTCACCGCAGGGATTTAACCCCTTGTGCTCTGGATATGATTTTTATACCACTGATTATAACTACTACACAGTCAAAGCACAGTGTGGCATTCGCCATGCATGCAGACGTGCAGTGTAATATGTAGCATGTTACATGCTATATATGAGACGGGGGGAGTGGGGAAGAGGGCACCATGACTCACTCTGGGCTTCGTCTTGTGACTCATGGCCCCTCCCCAAACTCAGCAAGGGTAAAGAATAACTTATTACAGTCTTGGTATCTGCACAGAGTGTATTGTGTCCAACTCAGCTCATACAGATTAATCACCTATATTTTGACACAAAATTCACTTAGCGGTGAATTATGAACCATACCGTATTTAATCCAGAAATAGGTATTAAAAAATAGTCAACAATAGAAACAATTGTTATAAAAAGCACTTAGTGGAAACAAAATAATTATTAAAGTTATTTTTAATGAAAAGTCGTGAGGTATTACTGTTACATTATTTCCAGCGCTTAACAAGTTTAGCGCTGGAAAGTTAATTAAGGAAAAAAGATTTTGCGCTGATTTACGTCATGTTTGTGACTCAAACACAGCGCAAAGTCTTAGTAAATCTCCCCCTAAGAGCACAATTTCAAATTTGTAAATGAAATAAAAATGATCACCCATTCAATAATTCCCCATTGATAATGTTCTAATGAGCGCCCTCTACCCGTTTATTCACAAAAAGACGACTGTCCTTGTAAACCCCAGTGGAATGGAATGAAAGAACTAGTTAAGTGCTCGGGTTTGGGCACTTTTTAAATTAAGGCTCGGCTGGGCCTCAGTTGCGATTGGAGAATGTGTACCTTTTGTTACTAAAAGCAACGTTTTTTTGGTAAATTTAGGTGAACGCTGACTGAGTTCTCACAGATAGGTTAGTAGTCGGTTCGCTGAACTCATGCTCAGTTTGGGCCGATTCACTCATCCCCAGATGTACTAAGATTCAATGAAGGCGATAAAGTGATGAGTGTGTGAATATCCCTGTGAGTGCTGACTGAGGCGCACTTTCACTACAGTTGAGCACTCCTAGTCATTCAAGTCGCCACATCTCTTCTCCCTCAGTCCCTCCTCTGCGGCTCACCATCTCACCTCATCTCCATCTCCCCATCCTCTTCCTCCTCACCTCCATCCAAGCTCTACCTCCCGCACCCTCGCCTCCACCATGTCCGTTCATTCTCCACCACGAAGTATCTCGAAGACTTGACTAACCTCTTGTTCTCTCTTCCAGGCCGGGACCACCTGAACTCCTTCGGACACCGCCAAACCTCCAAGAAGCGCAGGAAGTCCCGCACAGCCTTCACCAACCACCAGATCTACGAGCTGGAGAAGCGCTTCCTCTACCAGAAGTATCTGTCCCCGGCGGACCGGGACCAGATCGCGCAGCAGCTAGGCCTCAGCAACGCGCAGGTCATCACCTGGTTCCAGAACCGCAGGGCCAAGCTGAAGCGGGACCTTGAGGAGATGAAGGCGGATGTGGAGTCCCTCAAGAAACTTCCCCCCCATGCTCTAGAGAAACTTGCCACCATGCCCGAGCTAGAGGAAGAGACGGGGGTGCACACGGCTCCACACTCGCGGGCCCTGTCCCCCTGCGGGTCTTCCTCGCCCCAGGGCTTGGGGGGCTGCTACCCACACTCCCCGCAGTCCTCCTCCAGAGACCACACCACAGATGAGTTCTCAGAAGATGAGGAGATTGAGGTGGACGATTGAGGTGGGCATTGAGTAGATTTACGCGTCCTAGGAATATATGACTAGAGATGGGATGACAAGGAAACATGGAAGGGCCAGGAATGTATTTATTTAATTATCAAGGAATTTCTCATCTCCTCCCCAAGGCTCTGTAGCCTTCCTCTTCACCAGTCCAACGCAAAGAGCTGCCACTGGCGGATGGATGAAATGTGTGCAGTTGCGGGAACTGGAGCAACAAGTGGTCAGCGTGCTGTGGTGGCACATCTTAGGACGGCCCATTGTACCTGTGCAGGAATAACATGAAAAAGGAAGACATCTTGGTGTCAAGAAGTAATTGAGTTATGTCTCCATGGTGTAAAGGGAGGCACCTGTGAGACATCTAGTGGTATCTCCCTGATACAGCGAGAGGCCCCTGTGAGACATCTAGTGGTATCTCCCTGGTGCAAAGAGAGACCCCTTTGAAACATCAAGTGGTAGGTCGCTGATATAAAAGAAGCCCCCTGTGAGATAGCATTTGGTATCTCCCTGATGTAACAGAGGCTCCTGAGAAACATTACGTGGTATCTCCTTGAGGTAACAGGAGGTCCCTGGAACACTAAAAGATAAGGTTAATGAGTAGGGGGCGGGGCCCCCTCTGCCCCTTGATCAACTTCTGACACTTTCCAAAGACAACTTCTGCCCTCTGTTCTACCCCCCCCCCCCCCCCTCCCAAGCCCCCCTTTCATGTCTGTCAGCTGCTTTCTCGCCTCTGGAAGCAAACGGACAAAGTCATTATTACATTTGTGTTTTTACCAAATACACCTCAGATCTTAAGAAAAATAACGGGACTGCAAACTGTGAAGAAAAGCCCCCCATGCCTTTTCTTCCTTTCTCTGAAAGGGGCGGGGCGTCTCTGTTGCAATGACGTGTGACTATTCGAAGGAAACCCTGGCCTTTGTATCTTTTTCTCTCCCTCCATTGAACCCACCCTCCCCCGCGTTCACTTGGACCGGAGCAGCGGCCACCTGTGAACCTGTTCCAAGCTCCGACCAAAAACGGAGAGCCAATATGAATTAGGAAAAAAAGGAAAGGTAAATTGGTTGAATAATAAACCCCAGAAATGTAAGAAAAAAAGTCAATGAGAAAAAGATACAGAACTGGGAAAAGCAGCTGTGCGAGTGGACACCCGGGATTGCATTATTTAAGAAAAGGGCAATTTATTGTGGATTTTATTGTGAGTTTTCCTCGCTTGATGTTTTTTCCTAAATGAGGTAATTCAACATTGTTGCCGCCACCAAAGTGATCCGGACTAGCCCAGCAGCAGGGGGCTGTGGGGACATGTACATATTTTAAATAAACTCACCCCACTCCTCGAGTTCTGTGGTGATGGCGTTTCTTGGCAGGGGGGGGGGGGGGGGGGGGGGGGGGCTGGGATCAGAGACTCCATGACCAGTGGGCAGGGCAGAGGCCACCGGAAACTGGACACAGAAATCGGCAGTTCCTTTGAAACCAGTTTAGGAAATGTAAATGTATCTAGAAAGTTGCAAAAGTCTTGTGGGTGCACAGTTCTGCGAGGGCAGCCGCTGTTAATGTAAACTCTTTAGGATTACCCAGCCAGTGCTTCATTTGTAAACAAAGTAAGTGCCGGGCTGTCCTTGGAGGCACCACACACTGCCCCTGCCAGCGCTGCCAGTGATAGCAGCAACACAACTACTTACACACACCTAGAAGTGTGACAATTCGGAATATTCCAGCCCCCAAAGCTACAAGACTGGCTTGGGTGGCCGGTAACAGTCATTTTGAATGTATATTGAATTATGAATTGACTGCGGTTGGATCATCTGTAAATTAGCCAGACAGCGCCACCTTGTGTCAGACTGTCAGAAGCGCCGGTGTTGACAATGCCGATGCCAAGCACCAGAAGCCACAGGCTCAAATTAAGAGCCCTACCCAGTGAATACAGTAACGCAGCAGAGGGCGGGTGTGTTTATAGGACGGTGCATCTTGAGGTGCTGTGACTTGTCTCATACAAACATGGATAGCATTGGTTAAAAACCTTGAGGAAATTCTTACATATAATTTAAGATAATTTCCAGAAATAACATACTTGCCCTAAAACAGTGATACTCAAAGGCCAACCCGGGAGCTGCATGCTGCCCTCCTGGCCTTCATGTCAGCGTTGGCCTGCTGTTCAATCGACTCAGCTCTAGCAGTAAAAAAAATGTTAAATAAACCGGCAAGCATTTACTTTAAGGTTAATTGGTGTTAAAGAAAGGAAGTAGCTAGGGAGTGCCTCTTAAAGTTAGGAACACCTTCATTTTGAAAACATCTTTTAGCAAAAGTGTTAAAATATGATAAACTCTCCTCAAAATTCAAAAAGAGTATTTAATTAACTTGCAGAACCTTTTCACCCTTGTACATCTGATTATACAAGTGCATGGTGAAGTATTCATTTAAATATGATTGTTTACAAACCTGAATTTAGAAACATCAATTCTTCCGCCACACCCTCACAACAATGCCAGTAGTGAACTTAGAGGCAAGTTAGTTGGTAGGGGCCCCCTTTGGGCAGCCGGGGTTCCTGTTATGCATGAACAGCATTATAGTTTATTAAATCAAACACAGGAGAGAGTTTTCTACAGCACACCCTGAAGTCATGTATTTCAAGGTCCTCTTCTGCGTCATCATGAAGAAAAAGGGGGGAAAGTGAAATAAAGCAATTGCCTTTCTTGTTTCACATTGTTCAATTCTGCACCTGGAGGTATATGCTTTGCGTACCCTAACCCACCTTACCACTAATCCCCCCCAACCCCACAGTTTTGGCATCAATGTGGCTCGCGATCACATGACAAATCAAACTTTTTGCCCCTGAAAAATGTTTGTGAGTACCCATGCCCTAACATATCACTTTCATCAAATTGGAGGAGCCTTAGGCCCAAACCTACCCTTATCTCACCATCTGGTTAGTTTCAAAGCTTCATTATGTATTTGAAAAGTCTTATAGAGCGCAAACAAGACCCAGACGGGTATCAGAGCGCTGTACAAAATAACTAACGTTGACATGAGGAAACAGCATGAGTTCAATACAGTAAGGAGGCAAAGGAAGTACCTGAAACATAAAAAGTACATGGGGGTGCAAGGGGAAGACAAGGTAGCAAGTGCTCAAGAGGTAACAGCCCTACTAGTAGGTGCCATGAAGTTTTAGCAGAGCACTATGTCAAAAGGACAACTAAATACATATTGAAACACTATGTAAAGAGATTGTCAAGCAAGAGAAGGAAGTGACTTACAAATGTCATCAGGGCTGTTGCTGATGAGGTTCTTCCAACAGTAGCCATCCAACTGGAACCGGAAAGCCCACGTTTTTTTGCCAGGTAAACGGGGGTATTAAAGTGAATAGCGTTGTGCGTCAGGCAGGCTATCTTGAAGCGGATCCTTGCTTCAATGGGAAGCCAGTTAAGTTGAATTAAGTCAGGTGTAATATAATCATGCCTTCTGGAGCCTGTGATGGTCTGGAGGAGGCGCTATGAGTAGCTCTTAGCGGAGCTAACCTAAAGCCAGGAAGCCCAGCTTGGGTCGCCAAGCCATATTGTAATTGTGATAGAACTAGGGATTGGACTGCTGATTGGCTGTCCGCAGGAGGTAGGAAAGGCTTGATTTTCCTATGAGTGTTGAGCTTGACAATGCTCCTAGCTTTGGAAAGGGTCAAAACACACAGCTCCGCTGCCCTTAGTTTAATGAGCATCCTCTCAAAGAAAGGTAAACAAAGCCGGGATACTGGAGATACAGTCATGGCCCATTGAAGCGCTCTGATGTCTAAGAGGGGGTGAGAGAGAGAGTGACAGAGACAGAGAGACAAAGAGGCAGAGGGACACAGAGAGAGATGGACACACAAACTGAGAGTGACAGAGAGGCAAAGAGGCAGAGGGACACAGAGAGAGATGGACACACAAACTGAGAGAGACAGAGAGACAAAGAGGCAGAGGGACACAGAGAGAGATGGACACACAAACAGAGAGTGACAGAGACAGAGAGACAAAGAGGCAGAGGGACACAGAGAGAGACAGACATACAAACAGAGAGTGACAGAGACAGAGAGGCAAAGAGGCAGAGGGACACAGAGAGAGATGGACACACAAACTGAGAGTGACAGAGACAGAGAGGCAAAGAGGCAGAGGGACACAGAGAGAGATGGACACACAAACAGAGAGTGACAGAGACAAAGAAGCAAAGAGGCAGAGGGACACAGAGAGAGATGGACACACAAACAGAGAGTGACAGAGACAGAGAGACAAAGAGGCAGAGGGACACAGAGAGAGATGGACACACAAACTGAGAGTGACAGAGACAGAGAGGCAAAGAGGCAGAGGGACACAGAGAGAGATGGACACACAAACTGAGAGTGACAGAGACAGAGAGACAAAGAGGCAGAGGGACACAGAGAGAGATGGACACACAAACAGAGAGTGACAGAGACAAAGAAGCAAAGAGGCAGAGGGACACAGAGAGAGATGGACACACAAACAGAGAGTGACAGAGACAGAGAGACAAAGAGGCAGAGGGACACAGAGAGAGATGGACACACAAACAGAGAGTGACAGAGACAGAGAGACAAAGAGGCAGAGGGACACAGAGAGAGACAGACATACAAACAGAGAGTGACAGAGACAGAGAGGCAAAGAGGCAGAGGGACACAGAGAGAGATGGACACACAAACTGAGAGTGACAGAGACAGAGAGGCAAAGAGGCAGAGGGACACAGAGAGAGATGGACACACAAACAGAGAGTGACAGAGACAAAGAAGCAAAGAGGCAGAGGGACACAGAGAGAGATGGACACACAAACAGAGAGTGACAGAGACAGAGAGACAAAGAGGCAGAGGGACACAGAGAGAGATGGACACACAAACAGAGAGTGACAGAGACAGAGAGACAAAGAGGCAGAGGGACACAGAGAGAGACAGACATACAAACAGAGAGTGACAGAGACAGAGAGACAAAGAGGCAGAGGGACACAGAGAGAGATGGACACACAAACAGAGAGTGACAGAGACAGAGAGACAAAGAGACAAAGAGGCAGAGGGACACAGAGAGAGATGGACACACAAACAGAGAGTGACAGAGACAGAGAGACAAAGAGGCAAAGAGGCAGAGGGACACAGAGAGAGATGGACACACAAACAGAG
This sequence comes from Lissotriton vulgaris, assembly GCF_964263255.1. Taxonomy (NCBI): domain Eukaryota; kingdom Metazoa; phylum Chordata; class Amphibia; order Caudata; family Salamandridae; genus Lissotriton; species Lissotriton vulgaris. The sequence continues at coordinate 207,361 of NW_028254135.1, forward strand.
AGTGACAGAGACAGAGAGACAAAGAGGCAGAGGGACAGAGAGAGAGATGGACACACAAACAGAGAATGACAGAGAAAGATAAACACAAAGACAGAGCGACAGAGACAGAGAGAGACAAAGAGGCAGAGGGACACAGAGATAGATGGACACACAAACAGAGAGTGACAGAGACAGAGAGACAAAGAGGCAGAGGGACACAGAGAGAGATGGACACACAAACAGAGAGTGACAGAGACAGAGAGGCAAAGAGGCAGAGGGACAGAGAGAGAGATGGACACACAAACAGAGAGTGACAGAGACAGAGAGACAAAGAGGCAGAGGGACACAGAGAGAGATGGACACACAAACAGAGAATGACAGAGACAGAGAGACAAAGAGGCAGAGGGACACAGAGAGAGATGGACACACAAACAGAGAATGACAGAGACAGAGAGACAAAGAGGCAGAGGGACAGAGAGAGAGATGGACACACAAACAGAGAGTGACAGACACAGAGAGGCAAAGAGGCAGAGGGACACAGAGAGAGATGGACACACAAACGGAGAGTGACAGAGACAGAGAGACAAAGAGGCAGAGGGACAGAGAGAGAGATGGACACACAAACAGAGAGTGACAGAGAGACAAAGAGGCAGAGGGACACAGAGAGAGATGGACACACAAACAGAGAGTGACAGAGACAGAGAGACAACGAGGCAAAGAGGCAGAGGGACACAGAGAGAGATGGACACACAAACAGAGAGTGACAGAGACAGAGAGACAACGAGGCAAAGAGGCAGAGAGACACAGAGAGAGATGGTCACACAAACAGAGAGTGACAGAGACAGAGAGACAAAGAGGCAGAGGGACAGAGAGAGATGGACACACAAACAGAGAGTGACAGAGACAGAGAGACAAAGAGGCAAAGAGGCAGAGAGACACAGAGAGAGATGGTCACACAAACAGAGAGTGACAGAGACAGAGAGACAAAGAGGCAGAGGGACACAGAGAGAGATGGACACACAAACAGAGAGTGACAGAGACAGAGAGACAAAGAGGCAGAGGGACAGAGAGAGAGATGGACACACAAACAGAGAGTGACAGAGACAGAGAGACAAAGAGGCAGAGGGACAGAGAGAGATGGACACACAAACAGAGAGTGACAGAGACAGAGAGACAAAGAGGCAGAGGGACAGAGAGAGAGATGGACACACAAACAGAGAGTGACAGAGACAGAGAGACAAAGAGGCAGAGGGACACAGAGAGAGATGGACACACAAACAGAGAATGACAGAGAAAGATAAACACAAAGGCAGAGCAACAGAGAAAGTGAGACAGAGAGAGACAAAGAAATGTAGAATAATGTGTGTAATTGACAGGTAACGGCCCTATCATACCAGGTCCTGTATTCTACAAGCTTAAAAATACATCTAGAAGCTGAGTTCCTGGCAGTGTCGAGTAACATCTGCCTCCCGTTTAAATGCAATAAAAGCCCCACAGCATTTAGCTCAGCACATGCCACGCAGGTTGCGTGATGTTACGCTTGTGTTCGTGACTTGCCCACGCGTGACTCTGTGTGTGCAGCACGTGTAGCACTGGTTATGTCTGCCAGGTGTCGTATTACAGTAAGTGCCCCGGGGCACAATGGGCATTACCGAAGACGTTTGTGCAACCCCTTCAGTAATACTGATTCAACTGGCGCACTTAAAGCACCAGCGCCATCTCCAGGGGGTGTTCTCTCATTTGCATAAAGACGTGCACTATGCAAATGAGGGGATTCCTTCGCCTCTGTGCCTGTGACATATTACAGATGCGGGTGCAGAGGCAAAGAAGCTCTCAGGGGGCGCACTCACAGTGCGCCACCTACTAGGTGGCGCACTGTGAATCCTTTTAGGTGGTGCACTGTGAATGCGCCCCCTGGGAGCAGCCTTCAGGGGGGGAGGAAAGAGGGTCCTATGGACCCCCAGACATCTCCTTGCAGGCAGGTGCAGTCACTGAGTGCACCCATCTGCAAGTGGACCTCTAATCTCCTTCAAAAGTGCAGGCGGGTTGTGTGAAAACATGGAGCGGCTGTTTTCACATGATTGCTAGGGCAGCGCGAGCTCGCGGCTGCCCTGGAGCAGCGCATTCATCGTAATAGGGCGCATTTTCATTGTTTGAGCCCGGCACACCTTTTAAAAGGTGCGCCTGGCACAATTAATGAAAACGCATAATACGGCCCCAGGAGCTCGGATTGTGTGACCGCGAGCACCGAGCTCATCGATTGCCACTGTGACGACAATGGCGCCTTTTTGACATTCCTCTGACTTCAAAAAATGGATTTGAAAACTCGGCCTCTCCTTCGACTCCTCACCTTGCTGTTTAACCCCTTCGAAGCTAATGACGAGCTGGGCTCGTCATGGCGCTTACCTGCCGTGCGCGGATGACAAGGCCAGCTCGTCTTGATTTATGGTGTTTTAGATTTTTTAGCGCAGGACGGGAAAACGCCTAGCAGCCATGTGGTTAAAGAGTTTAGTGTTTGAAAATGTAGAATTGATTACTCATTGCCTTATTTACTTTTGTTTTGTGATGATCGATTCATTATAATATCTTTTTCGATGTTTTGAAATATATGCCGAAGAAGCTCAACATATTTGGAAAAATAATGTTTCTTGGATAAAGTGTCCAGTCCTTTTAGAGTGTTTATGTTAGAACCAGAACTACACTCAGAGCCACTTACATCCTGCGGCAGGAGATGGACAGACTCTGCGCAGAGGGTTGAACATTATGCAGCAAGAAAAGGCAAATTATGCAGCGTAATGCAGCACATTTTATGGTAGTATTACATTATTATTTTCTCATTTTCCACTTGTTAACACCTCATTAGTACCAGTATATACCAAAACATAGCAACTAGCAACAGAAAAATGAACAGTCAACCTTTGCAAAGGGCCTTCACTGCTCAGCAACACGTCTGTTTTGAGCAACTCTTGAACCATTTGAGCGAGAATCAATTTGTTTCTCTTAAAACCTGCAGATTATGCCGCAGATAGTGGACTATACGGCAAATGTGGCAAATCGATGACTATGTGAAAAACGCCCCATGCGGCACAAATAAATAATTCCAGTGGTCCTCACTATATTCATATACAGTAAGACCCAGGAAACTTCACAGCCCTTTGGTCGTAAACAGAAATGTGTGTAGTGTGTGTACGCAGGAGGTGTCGGTGTGCTGCGTGCATGTCTGAACAGTGTATGTGTGTAACAGAGAATGAGAGACAACCTCAGTTTGTGTGTAACCATCTGTATGTGTCTGTTTAGGTGTATATTACTCACAAAACACAAGGGCACATACATAAAACTAAATCAGACTAAAGAGGGGAGGGGAAAGAAAAAAGAAAAGAGGACTGGTGCGCTTAACTTCTGGCCATTACAACCCGATTTGGTAAGCAACAAAGAGATACACACAACCAATTTGGAAACACCCTTTGGGGTTTTAAAAGTGCCCTCACCCTCTAGATAGTGGCATGTTTTATCATAGGGCCGCTTACACACCCTGACGCAAACCAACATTCAGGGTGGAGCGATATTATTTTGAGAGAGAATTATGAAACAGAATTATTTTAAAGGAGGGATCCAAAATGCAGAAATACATTTGTTAAAACTGTTTAAGTGGGTGCCTGCCTATATTTTATTATGGGCCCCACTTGGCAGGATTAACCACACATACAAAACGGGTATATGAGAGAACCAGCAACTCCATTACCCTGTCTGCTGTCCCGACATGTTTCAGCCTGTCTCAATCGCCCAAAAGGAACAAAGGCCTTCCTCAGGAAACAGATGCCTTATGATTTGTTATACTCCCTCCTAGTCAATCACTATATGGTAGGAAGACTATATGGCCATACTTGCCCTTACTAGGTACCCATCAAAAGGGGTACCCGAGTTTCATTGATCGTAGTCCAAACCCAGGGATAGAGTGGTAACAACATCCTGTAGTCACACTTTTGTCAAGGTGCGATGAGGTTGTGTGAGCCACTCTGCTCCGGGGCCAGAGGGTGCTGCTTTTTTCTGCCAATCAGGTAGATTTTCTACAAACAGCAGAATTTTCATCGTGAGCGGCAGCTTTCTCAACTTGAATGGGCGCGACCTACCATGACCACCCGCTTTGAGAAAACTCACCGGGAGCCAGTCTAGTGCCCGATTATCTCATAACATTGGCGAGTAATGCATGAGAAAAAACTCTGCCACGCTGCTGTTGGCTGAGTCTTTCTGGAACTCTGCACCCCAAGTGGAGCGCAGAGTGGGCAAAACTCTGCAAACTCCCCAGAGCGAGCGAAGTTTACTGCCCACCCCCACTATTTTCATAGTGCAAAATGCACCCTTGCGTGAAAAACATGCCTGAGGATGCATTTTCCACTAAGAAAATAGCACTAAATGCTAGAGGACACTATCAGCAGTAGCCAGCGGCCGCTCTCTCTCTCTCTTAGTCTGATGTTCCTCTGCTCCTGCCCCAATTACTCTTAATCACACCAGCTTGTGTAATTGTGTCCTTTCAGTAATTTTGCCTCACAAGAGTATTGAGTAGTTACTGAAATTTCTCAGATTACTCCTGCGTAATTAAAATCCCGCCGTGGCGTAGCTCCCAGCATCTACATGTGTGACCGCGTGGGCTTGAACAGTTGTTCTGAGGCCACGTTCTAGGAGGACAAGTTCCGCTTTCTGAAGGCGAGGAGCCGGTACCAGGCCAACTTTTTTTTTTTTTTACAGTTGGTTGCACAAGTGTGAATCTGAGTGACTTGGCATTTAGGAAAATTTGGGGTTCGAGCCCTTCCAGGTTCGTATTATTAAGTCCATTTTTCTCTACGTTTTGCTTGTTCTTGATGAAGAGCAGGAATTCTCGCTTGGTTGGTGTGTGCTTCAGGTAGGTGCTGGGCATCCAGGCCTGGATGAGATGTGGGCGGTGTCTGAGACACTGAAGATCTGGAGTGGAGGAGACGTGCCGGTGACCTTTGATACTGTCATCTGTGAGTAGTGCCCCAGGGGTGCCATGGAGAGGCTGAAGCTGATAGGGGACAGTATGGCGCCCTTGGGGCTCGGCAGGTGATCATGCTCTCCTGGGATCTGGGGGTGCCCGTATGAACGGAGGGTTGTGGGCTGGAGAGGCAGCAGTAGAAACAGTGAAGGACATTTCCCGTAAATCCCATTCAAGACTGCAGGATACGGTTGAGTGTGGGGGTCGATGTCGTTGAAGGTAGCTGAGAGGGCCGTCCTATCAGCGGGTAGGGGTCATCTTTATCTGTGGGCTTAGAGAAAAATAGCGAGAGAGAATGAGAGAGTGTGTGAGTGAAAAAGAGACATTAAAAAATGAGCAGATATATATAAGAGAGAACCCGTTCATGATGGGGGGTACAACTTTGCCTATGGATACCATTGTGGTGGGGGGTCTCTAAAATGCTAAAGGTCGGTAACATTATACCTCACCCGTGGGGTGAGCGTGAGGTGTGCTCGTCCGCGACCTCATCTCATCTCTAGGGGGGTTTTGAGGGTGATCAGAACGGCACAGACTTCACGCGTATCACGATAAGGTGGTGGTGTGGGGCCATGAACAAGAAGAGAGCCCTCATTGAAACTGAGATCTGCTTCCGAGCCTCGTGGCGCTATTAAGCACCTTAATCAAAGGAGAAAGGATCACTTGTCCTGTACAACCTTCGGGACTGCAGGAGTCTGTTGGTATGGCGTCCCAATGTAAAAGACCCTCATGCACGTGATGGGTACGGTGGTATTCAAGCGGTATATCTTGATTCTCCGCTGTATATGTCACGTGTGTGCATAATCATTGGGTCAGTGAGTTATGCAGCCTCCACCTGGAGGATCTAACCCAAGGTTGTGCCAGTAGTGAGCCAGTGATAAGGAATCTAAAAAGGCCCAGAAAACCAGATAATTGACATTTATTAAGACTGGGTTCGGGTCTAGTAAACTCTATAGGTGTGCACCTTTTGGTGTATTATGCGTCATAGATGCACCCAGAGTTATAAGTGAAAAATTTTTGTGAAGGGGAAGTAGGGAATGGTCAACATGTTTCTGCCCTCTCTGCCTTAATTAGGACTTACAGGCATTCGTCAGGACCGTTGTGCGACTGGAGTGAGGGAAAAATTAATCATAAAGTGCTCTCAAAAAAATTTGTGATCAGAAAATAGGATATGTTAACCTGTTTTCCTTGAATAAAGGTCTCAATGTACCTCGAGCGTCTATAGTATGCGCTCCTATTGGATGCAGGGCTCGGGAAGGACTGTTGCGTCCGTTCCTCGCGTCTACGTTGCAGACGCTGCTCGCTGTCACCCGAAATTTTTCCCTCACTCCAGTCGCACAACGGTCCTGACGAATGCCTGTAAGTCCTAATTAAGGCAGAGAGGGCAGAAACATGTTGACCATTCCCTACTTCCCCTTCACAAAAATTTTTAACTTAGAACTCTGGGTGCATCTATGACGCATAATACACCAAAAGGTGCACACCTATAGAGTTTACTAGACCCGAACCCAGTCTTAATAAATGTCAATTATCTGGTTTTCTGGGCCTTTTTAGATTCCTTATCACTGGCTCACTACTGGCACAACCTTGGGTTAGATCCTCCAGGGGTGAGGCTGCATAACTCACTGACCCAATGATTATGCACACACGTGACATATACAGCGGAGAATCAAGATATACCGCTTGAATACCACCGTACCCATCACGTGCATGAGGGTCTTTTACATTGGGACGCCATACCAACAGACTCCTGCAGACCCGAAGGTTGTACAGGACAAGTGATCCTTTCTCCTTTGATTAATGTATACTACTTTTGGAAACTGAAAGGATCCGCCTTTCCACCTCCCCCCCTTCTGATTAGAAGCTATTAAGCACCTGTCACGGGAGGGGGCGGTCAGCCCAGCAAGGTTCGTACCATACATATCGCCTCTGATTACCCTTGGGTCCTCGAGGCGCTAGATCTGGAACAAGTGGCATCGCTCAAAATGAAGCAGTCTAGATCGTTCCAATCTAAATCTTGGTTCAACTCCGACGAGAGGAGACAATTCAGACAGTCAGAAAAGTTATAGAGACAAAACCCCTCTACAGTGAACCTCTCACTCCTGAGAGCAGCACGGCTTTCCTACAAGAAACACATCTTCAGAGAAAAAGACACTTTTTTTATCTAACAACTTGAACAAGCTAAGACCAGACCCAGGGAGCTCTCCAACATTATTAAACATCAAACTACCCTTTCCTCCCCACACAAAACAAAAGCCACCAATGAACGCTGTGAAGACATTGCCAACTTCTTCACTGATAAATTTGCAAAAAATGGACAATCCATCATCCAAGTCACAAATCTGACATCCCTACCAACTTTCCCCTCTGCCTCACTCCCCTACATGGCAGCACCCCTCCTAATGTTACCAAGGACCCCACGGCCTCTATAAAAACTCATTTCAACTTTGATCTCCTTCAACTGAAAAACAAAGCGAATTGGGCTGATTTTCAACCTATGACTGAAAGTGAAGTCTTTAAATTAATTGTGAAGTTGAAACCCACATCCCACACTTCCGATCCTAGGCCTTCCATAATAGTTCAAAACCTCGACCATATCATTGCCCCATTCCGGACTAAAATCATCAATTGCTCTCTCTCCTCAGGCAGTGTTCCTGACTGCCTCCAACTAGGCCAACTCACACCCATACTCAAAAAGCCAGGTGCCGACCCCCATGAGCTAAATAACCTCAGACCTATCACCAACCTTCCCTTTCCAGCCAAAACACCGGAGAAGTGCGTCCTACAACAACTAAACTAACACATAGAAGAAGACGACCTCCATGACTCCTTGCAATCGGGGTTCAGGAAAGGCTGAAACTGCTCTGCTCGATATCTTGGATGACATCCGCAGATCCTTGGATGAAGGTGAGGCATGCCTCCTAATCCTACTTGACCAATCAGTGGCCTTCGATACCGTAAATCACCCTGCTTTACTTGAGACACTCAAGAACCGTGCTGGGATGAACAGCACCGTTCTAAGATGGTTCACATCGTACCTGCAACATCGCTCGCAACAAATAAAAATAAACAACTGTTTCTCAAAACCAAGGCTAGTTCCTCATGGTGTATCCCAAGGCACTACTCTATCCCCGGCCCTTTTCAATCTCTTCATGGAACCCCTTACGGTTATCCTGAACCAATCGGGGGTCAAATATCGCCTATATGCTGATGACTCCCAACTCTATTACAAAATCAAGTCACCCAGTGGCATCCTTCATCTGAATATCACACTGATCAAGATACAAACCTGGCTTAATATCAACCACTGAAAGCAGAACCCAAACAAAACCGAACGACTGCTTCTCTCCCTGAAAAAGAACCTGCTACCAGTCCAAGTACGGCTCAAGAAACTGCTCTCCAACACCGTTACCTCCATACGTATCACCCTGGACAGAAACATGTCATTGAAAGCCCACATCAACAACTCAGCCAAAGGAGCGCACCTCACACTAAAACGCCTCAAGAAAATCCAACCTTCCATTCCCCCTGGAGATTTCAAGACGGTAGTGCAATCACGTGTCCTCTCAAAACTGGATGATGGTAACGCCATCCTCACAGGCACTCCGAAGACTCACCTGGCCCCCTTAAGTTCAGTTCTCAACATGGCAGCCCGGCTAATTATAGGTTGCAATCAGTTTGAGCACATCACACCGGCCCTCAAGAGCCACAATTGGCTCTCAATCGAAAGAAGATGTTTCTACAAGACCGCTTGCATCAACCACAAAGCCCTCCACACACATTACCCCCAACTATCTGGAGAACAAATTTTCAGAAGCTGGTAGAGACAGATCTCCAAGGAGCTCCAACGCACTTTTTCTCAGACCTCTCAGCAGGGCTTTAAGTGGGCCGGGTCTCACTGGTGCTGAGCACCGTCAGTTTTATAAAGGGGACATTGAATCGGGTCTCCATCGGGCTCTGTTTTGTGATCAGGTACAGGAGTCTGTTTTTTTCAGGACTGCAGTGACAGCAGGCACATCACTCACTTGTGGAGCAGTTATGGTATGACTCATGTGAGGTAGGGGTTATAGGGGAAGGGAATCCTTTAAAGAGAGTCATTTTCTCTGTGGATTTCCCTTCTCTTCTTGAAACTCAGGAGCAGCAACATTGCTGTGGTGTCACCGGGGCTTTAAGTGGAAGCTTTTTCAATATTATATACAAGCCATAGTTGCTGCTTATGTATCTTATGCAACTGACAACCATTGACAAAGCCAATAGTCCTGGCTTGTTGTAGGCATGATGTTACTTATATCATATCTCTGGATCACTGGATGCAATGACAGAAACAGCAAAATACAAGTCAGGCGGCACATTATGCCAAGCCACGCCCTTAATTGAATTAGCCACGCCCCTTTGAGAGACCCTCCAGTTTTTCATCCCACTTAACACATGCATCACACACAAAACCCTTCACTCGCCGGCCCCTAACTACCTGAACAACAAACTGAAAAGAGCAGGTCAATCCAGAACACTGAGAAGCTCCAACTCTCTCCTTATTCCACCAAAAATGAAAAAGAAAACCACCCAATACCAATCATTCTCTGGCAACCTCCCAGGATATGGAACGCTCTCCCTGGAGTCCTCAGATGCGACCCCTCCTTCTCCTGTTTCAAAAGGGACTTGAAACCCCTCCTCCTTAACAAATACTTTCATGACAAACGTCAACGAACCTAGACTTCAATATTCAACATCCGAGTTGACGCCTCTCTCTTGACATTCAAGGATAGTTGGTGACCGGACTGTGTTAAACACCTTATTTTTCATGATGGATTTTTTTTTATCCCTGGTTTGCTTCCTTACGGCCTGTGCACTATGTAATGCAATTTCCGTCTGTCCTTTTACAGGATGTATGTAAAGCGCTTTGATACCTACGGGTGAAGCTAGCGCTATATAAAACTTTAAAAATAAAATACATGAAAAAGGCCTGGCACCACCATTTACCACCGTAATATACGTCCACTTGATGGAGGGATGTGGTCAAGGGTATCTACTCCGCCTTTCATTCCCACAAGATTGATGAAAGGAGGGGTGAAAAGAGCTGAGAGTGCGGGAGCAGCGCTGCGCACACAAGGCGCTCTTCCCGCCATCACTCGTGGCGGCACCAGAAGAGGACCAGCCCCCCCCCCCCCCCCCCCCCCCCCCCCGCCTGCGCTCAATGCGGCCGCAAGACTTGTTTTCACTTGTTTATTCTATTAGGAGAGAAGGAAGGGAAAGAAAACGTGTTAAGTCCCGAGGGGGCTGTGTGTGTGTTAGTGGTGGTGAAGGGGGGGGGGGGGCACAAATGAAGCCCCGCCAGCCGGAGTGCGCAGCCTGCTAGCAGCCCCCCGCCATATGGTTTCTGAATCTGGGCAGCACCCACTCGTCACCATGATTGATTAAGTGCCCGCCCCCTCCCGGGCATTAACAGCTTTGTCCCGGCGCAGCCCCTGACGCACGGCATCTGTGCGCCGAGGGGCGGTCGGAGGGGCCATGAATAGCAATTGATTAGCGCGGGGCGCGCTAATGAATAAGAGTCAATGGGGGGCTGTAAGGGGCCGTCTGCTCGCCGCGCCCCCACCCTCCCGCCTATTTGTAACACTTAACCAGATCAATGGGTTGTTTTCGGAAGGGGGGGGGGGCAGTCAGGCTGAAGTTATGAGTTGGGTTGAAAAGTCAACAGCCCCCCCCCCGCCCCCTCCTCAGCGACTCTCACTTTCTCAGCTCTCAGCGCCTAAGGGCCTGTGCCCAACTGCTGCCCTCCTGTGCTTTCACTGCCCCTTTCACCCGTTACCGCCCCCACGGCCATCGCCCCCCTCCTTTGACACCCCCTTTCTTTCTTTATGTCTTTATCTTTCTTCTCGTTGCCTTCCTTCTTCTGTCCTTTATTTCTCTTCCCTCCATTTATTCTCAGTTCGTTTTCTCTTTGAAGCCGCTCCCTCGGCTCCTTTCTTATTTTCCACTCCCTTCTTTACTTCTGCACTCGGATATTTATTTCTCCCTTCTCGCCTTTCGCTTATCTTTTTTCCTCCTTTCCACTCTCTTCCTTCTGTCCACCCACCCTTCCTTGCCTCTTCCCCTCCATCCTTCAATCATGCCTTCTTCACTTCCCTCGTCTGTCCTTTCCTTATTCTCTCCGTCTATCCGCCCCGCGCCCTCCACACCTCTATTGTCCATCTTTCCTCCCTCTCTCTATCCGCCCCCCCCCCGCCCTCCACACCTCTCTTGTGTATCTTTCCTTCCTCTCTCTCTATCCGCCCCCGCCCTCTGCACCTCTCTTGTCCATCTTTCCTCCCTCTCTCTATCCGCCCCCCCCCCGCCCTCTGCACCTCTCTTCTCCATCTTTCCTTCCTCTCTCTCTATCGGCCCCGCGCCCTCCACACCTCTCTTGTGTATCTTTCCTTCCTCTCTCTCTATCCGCCCCCGCCCTCTGCACCTCTCTTCTCCATCTTTCCTCCCTCTCTCTATCCGCCCCCCCCCCGCCCTCCACACCTCTCTTGTGTATCTTTCCTTCCTCTCTCTCTATCCGCCCCCGCCCTCTGCACCTCTCTTGTCCATCTTTCCTCCCTCTCTCTATCCGCCCCCCCCCCGCCCTCCACACCTCTCTTGTGTATCTTTCCTTCCTCTCTCTCTATCCGCCCCCGCCCTCTGCACCTCTCTTCTCCATCTTTCCTCCCTCTCTCTATCCGCCCCCCCCCCGCCCTCCACACCTCTCTTGTGTATCTTTCCTTCCTCTCTCTCTATCCGCCCCCGCCCTCTGCACCTCTCTTGTCCATCTTTCCTCCCTCTCTCTATCCGCCCCCCCCCCGCCCTCTGCACCTCTCTTCTCCATCTTTCCTTCCTCTCTCTCTATCGGCCCCGCGCCCTCCACACCTCTCTTGTGTATCTTTCCTTCCTCTCTCTCTATCCGCCCCCGCCCTCTGCACCTCTCTTCTCCATCTTTCCTCCCTCTCTCTATCCGCCCCCCCCCCCGCCCTCCACACCTCTCTTGTGTATCTTTCCTTCCTCTCTCTCTATCCGCCCCCGCCCTCTGCACCTCTCTTCTCCATCTTTCCTTCCTCTCTCTATCTGCCCCGCGCCCTCCACACCCCTACCCCCTCTGTCTCCTTATCTCCCCTTTGATGCCGGATTCCGTGACATCTCATTGCAGGAGGGCCCGCGGCCTCCCCCATGGGGCTGAGGGTCCTTGGCCCGATGGGGCCCTCTGCAGCCCTGACAGCAGCCCCAGGCCTCAGATCTCCACAGGGGAAGTGATAATAGAACCATTTGCCTGACACAGATGCTTCACAAGCCCCCCCTCCCCCCCATACATTCACCCCACACTTCTCACACCCTTGGCACGTGGGAGTCTCACATCACAAACGGTCTTTTCAGTTGATAACGTTTCTCTTCTGCGAAAACCACAGAGAGCTTTTATCACCGCGAATAATTAAAAAAAAGAAAAGAACAAGTTGAAAAGTGAGCAGCCCCGAGACAAGTGCGCCCCCCTGTCCCACCTGCGGCTCCTCGCGTCTGACCCCCGCTGTGCTCCATTTATTTCATCACTACGTTTCATATTCACGACTCACGAGTGTGAGCCACATTTTTCAAAGCCTGCAGCGTCCCTCAGATCTTCGAGCCTCAGCCGTGCGACGGATCTTTACATCCAATCTTATAGGTCGAGGCGCGTGAACGGCATTTTTCTGCAGCTCTCTTTTGGCATCTGACTTCCTTCTTATGCAGTAAACATGCTTCTCTTTGTGAAGCGCTCCATGCTGCACTCCTGCCGCTTCTAAGAGCTGTGAATTCACAGGTGAAACTGTTATGAAGTTGATTCGCGCGAGTTTGAGCGACCGATAAGGGTGACTTTGTGACCACCAGATCACAGACGATGTCAGCGGCGAGTGTTTAAACACTACCCCGCCGTGCCAGTCGAAGAGGTGCACACGGCCATTGAGTAGTATCAAACGTGACCGGAGGCTGCGTAGAGGCATTAATGAACTCATTTGCATACTTCTCTGCTTTGTGGTATTCAGAGCATGCGTGGAATGTATAGGTGTAACTGGATATAGGTCACCTACACAACTGACATGCACTGATGACCCCTTTCCCATAGGCGGCTCAAAGTCGGAAGTTGAAAAAAGAGAAAACACGTTCTTTAATCTTTTAAAACACGCGCTTTTCTTTAGCCTGAATATATATTTGTCCACAAGTGTCTTTCCCGCCTACGTCACCGACCATGGATTGATGCATTTTGGTGCATTTATTGCCGACGCTACAACCGGGCCATACATTAGCTGCTCGTGCGAGGGTATACAATGTGTGCGAATACATTTGCACCTACATGGGGGGTATATACTAATCGTCCATATAACCCAGGGCGTCGAGTAAAGTTGTCGCCCTGCGTTGCGTGGAAGCGACAGAGAAGAAACGCTCCATGTTTATAAAGGTATGCAGCATGTCTGTCGTTTATAAAGGCACGCAGCATGTCTGTCGTTTATAAAGGCACGCAGCATGTCTGTCTTTTATAAAGGCACGCAGCATGTCTGTCGTTTATAAAGGCACGCAGCATGTCTGTCGTTTATAAAGGTACGCAGCATGTCTGTTGTGTATGCAGCATGTCTGTCGTTTATAAAGGTTTGCAGTATGTCTGTCGTTTATAAAGGTACGCAGCATGTCTGTCGTTTATAAAGGCACGCAGCATGTCTGTCGTTTATAAAGGTACGCAGCATGTCTGTTGTGTATGCAGCATGTCTGTCGTTTATAAAGGTTTGCAGTATGTCTGTCGTTTATAAAGGTACGCAGCATGTCTGTCGTTTATAAAGGTTTGCAGCATGTCTGTCGTTTATAAAGGCACGCAGCATGTCTGTCGTTTATAAAGGCACGCAGCATGTCTGTCGTTTATAAAGGTACGCAGCATGTCTGTCGTTTATAAAGGTACGCAGCATGTCTGTCGTTTATAAAGGTACGCAGCATGTCTGTCGTTTATAAAGGTACGCAGCATGTCTGTTGTGTATGCAGCATGTCTGCCGTTTATAAAGGTTTGCAGTATGTCTGTCGTTTATAAAGGTACGCAGCATGTCTGTCGTTTATAAAGGTTTGCAGCATGTCTGTCGTTTATAAAGGCACGCAGCATGTCTGAGCAGCATGTCTGTCGTTTATAAAGGTACGCAGCATGTCTGTCGTTTATAAAGGTACGCAGCATGTCTGTCGTTTATAAAGGTACGCAGCATGTCTGTCGTTTATAAAGGTATGCAGCATGTCTGTCGTTTATAAAGGCACGCAGCACGTCTGTCGTTTATAAAGGTACGCAGCATGTCTGTCGTTTATAAAGGCACTCAGCATGTCTGTCGTTTATAAAGGTATGCAGCATGTCTGTCGTTTATAAAGGCACGCAGCATGTCTGTCGTTTATAAAGGTATGCAGCATGTCTGTCGTTTATAAAGGTATGTCTGTCGTTTATAAAGGTACGCAGCATGTCTGTCGTTTATAAAGGTACGCAGCATGTCTGTCGTTTATAAAGGTACGCAGCATGTCTGTCGTGTATGCAGCATGTCTGTCGTTTATAAAGGTACGCAGCATGTCTGTCGTTTATAAAGGTTTGCAGCATGTCTGTCGTTTATAAAGGTACGCAGCTTATAAAGGTACGCAGCATGTCTGTCGTGTACGCAGCATGTCTGTTGTTTATAAAGGTTTGCAGCATGTCTGTTGTTTATAAAGGTAAGCAGCATGTCTGTCGTTTTTAAAGGTTTGCAGCATGTCTGTCGTTTATAAAGGTACGCAGGATATGTCTGTCATTTATAAAGGTATGCAGCATGTCTGTCGTTTATAAAGGTACGCAGCATGTCTGTCGTGTATGCAGCATGTCTGTCGTTTATAAAGGTATGCAGCATGTCTGTCGTGTATGCAGCATGTCTGTCGTTTATAAAGGTACGCAGCATGTCTGTCGTGTATGCAGCATGTCTGTCGTTTTTAAAGGTTTGCAGCATGTCTGTCATTTATAAAGGTACGCAGGATATGTCTGTCATTTATAAAGGTATGCAGCATGTCTGTCGTTTATAAAGGTACGCAGCATGTCTGTCGTGTATGCAGCATGTCTGTCGTTTATAAAGGTATGCAGCATGTCTGTCGTGTATGCAGCATGTCTGTCGTTTATAAAGGTACGCAGCATGTCTGTCGTGTATGCAGCATGTCTGTCGTTTATAAAGGTACACAGCATGTCTGTCGTTTATAAAGGTACGCAGCATGTCTGTCGTTTATAAAGGTACGCAGGATGTCTGTCGTTTATAAAGGTATGCAGCATGTCTGTCATTTATAAAGGTATGCAGCATGTCTGTCATGTATGCAGCATGTCTGTCGTTTATAAAGGTATGCAGCATGTCTGTCGTGTATGCAGCATGTCTGTCGTTTATAAAGGTATGCAGCATGTCTGTCGTTTATAAAGGTACGCAGCATGTCTGTCGTGTATGCAGCATGTCTGTCGTTTATAAAGGTACGCAGCATGTCTGTCGTTTATAAAGGTACGCAGGATGTCTGTCATTTATAAAGGTATGCAGCATGTCTGTCGTTTATAAAGGTACGCAGCATGTCTGTCGTGTATGCAGCATGTCTGTCTTTTATAAAGGTATGCAGCATGTCTGTCGTGTATGCAGCATGTCTGTCGTTTATAAAGGTACGCAGCATGTCTGTCGTTTATAAAGGTTTGCAGCATGTCTGTCGTTTATAAAGGTACGCAGCATGTCTGTCGTTTATCAAGGTACGCAGGATGTCTGTCGTTTATGAAGGTACGCAGCATGTCTGTCGTTTATAAAGGTACGCAGCATGTCTGTCGTGTATGCAGCATGTCTGTCGTTTATAAAGGTTTGCAGCATGTCTGTCGTTTATAAAGGTACGCAGCATGTCTGTCGTTTATCAAGGTACGCAGGATGTCTGTCGTTTATGAAGGTACGCAGCATGTCTGTCGTTTATAAAGGTACGCAGCATGTCTGTCGTGTATGCAGCATGTCTGTCGTTTATAAAGGTATGCAGCATGTCTGTCGTTTATAAAGGTACGCAGCATGTCTGTCGTGTATGCAGCATGTCTGTCGTTTATAAAGGTATGCAGCATGTCTGTCGTGTATGCAGCATGTCTGTCGTTTATAAAGGTACGCAGCATGTCTGTCGTGTATGCAGCATGTCTGTCGTTTATAAAGGTACACAGCATGTCTGTCGTTTATAAAGGTACGCAGCATGTCTGTCGTTTATAAAGGTACGCAGGATGTCTGTCGTTTATAAAGGTATGCAGCATGTCTGTAATTTATAAAGGTATGCAGCATGTCTGTCATGTATGCAGCATGTCTGTCGTTTATAAAGGTATGCAGCATGTCTGTCGTGTATGCAGCATGTCTGTCGTTTATAAAGGTATGCAGCATGTCTGTCGTTTATAAAGGTACGCAGCATGTCTGTCGTGTATGCAGCATGTCTGTCGTTTATAAAGGTACGCAGCATGTCTGTCGTTTATAAAGGTACGCAGGATGTCTGTCATTTATAAAGGTATGCAGCATGTCTGTCGTTTATAAAGGTACGCAGCATGTCTGTCGTGTATGCAGCATGTCTGTCTTTTATAAAGGTATGCAGCATGTCTGTCGTGTATGCAGCATGTCTGTCGTTTATAAAGGTACGCAGCATGTCTGTCGTTTATAAAGGTTTGCAGCATGTCTGTCGTTTATAAAGGTACGCAGCATGTCTGTCGTTTATCAAGGTACGCAGGATGTCTGTCGTTTATGAAGGTACGCAGCATGTCTGTCGTTTATAAAGGTACGCAGCATGTCTGTCGTGTATGCAGCATGTCTGTCGTTTATAAAGGTTTGCAGCATGTCTGTCGTTTATAAAGGTACGCAGCATGTCTGTCGTTTATCAAGGTACGCAGGATGTCTGTCGTTTATGAAGGTACGCAGCATGTCTGTCGTTTATAAAGGTACGCAGCATGTCTGTCGTGTATGCAGCATGTCTGTCGTTTATAAAGGTATGCAGCATGTCTGTCGTTTATAAAGGTACGCAGCATGTCTGTCGTGTATGCAGCATGTCTGTCGTTTATAAAGGTACACAGCATGTCTGTCGTTTATAAAGGTACGCAGCATGTCTGTCGTTTATAAAGGCACGCAGCATGTCTGTCGTTTATAAAGGTACGCAGGATGTCTGTCGTTTATGAAGGCACGCAGCATGTCTGCCCTCTCCTTGCACTGACGTACTCTGTGCAGCCTCGCGCCAGCACGGGTGCCGTAGTGCAGGACTTGTTGCGTCATGGGCAGGGTTGTTTTACGACAGGAAGAGGCGCCTTCCTCTACAAACACCATCCTTTCAGGCGTGTTCCTCCATCCATGGATGCTGCAGCGCACATAGGAAGAGGAAGTAACAGGAAGAAATAAGAATACTTCTCCTTGTTCAATCTCAGTGCAGAAGGTGCAGCATTTTGACACATTTCCAGGTTTACTACCTTTAGCGAGGCTTGGAATGCGTGAGAGCGGCCATGGAAGGCCCCCCCGAGCTTGAAATGGAACGTAATGCAGGTCAAGTGCCGGCATTGCTTTTTTTTACAAAGCCGCACAATGAGGCGCAAAGCACCCTTTGCATGGCGTTGCACATATTATTGAAGTCTTTGCATTCTCATACCCAGGGTATTCCTTTTGAACACCAGGCCCGGCCCGCGCAGGGCGTTATACCAGGGCGGTGATGTCAGGCAGGGGAGGGGCAGGGTGGGGGGTTTTAAAATGCGGGATATGGACCATTACAGGAAAGTAAAAAAAAAAAACAAATAAAACGAATTTCGTTGCCTACGTTGCATCACATTTGGCGATGCAGCGCGGGCAACGAAATTCGTTTTATTCATTTTTTTCGTAACTTACCTGTAATGGTCCATATCCCGCATTTTAAACCCCCCCACCCTGCCCCTCCCCCGCCTGACGTCACCGAGCCGGTATAACGCCCTGCACGGGCCCGGCCTGTTGAACACTTAAAAATTTGCTAACATTCGTGACAAGAATTTTCAATTCTATTAAGGACAGGAGGCTCCGATTATGCTCTCTCTATTTCTTTACTGAAAAATACAGCAGCCAATCAGCACACAGTAAAGAAAAACGAAACTACAAACCCATGATACCTGGGTAACCATAGAGTACATAACAGTATATAAAGGGTCATAAAGGTCACAACTTCCTCTTTCTTTGTCCATAACCATCACTATAGGAAAAGTTCAAAAGGTGCAATCTCAAACAATCCACGAAGGACGTCCCGCGGAGAGGTCATCATCAGGTTGAAGTGAGGAGGAAACATCCGAAATCCACTGGAACAACCAAAGACCAACCAACAGGAGAAGACTGAACCATACTTCATTTAAGGTCGGAGCCTGGAAGAAGTTGTAAAAAAGGGGTTCCAAAGACAACCAGTAACCAAAGACCCTTTTTATGTTGCCCGGCGGTATCGCCTCTATGACCCACCAATGTTAACCAATGAAGAAGCAGGCGCTGGAGACTGGAAGGCAGGAAACGAGGATTTTATTCTCTCCGGAGGAGAACACATCAATTCAGACAGCAAGTATCGTCACGAGGTGCTCTAACCACATCTCTGAGGCCTGGCCTCTTATACTAGGGTTTTATGACCTTTATTGCACATAACACATTCTCGCAACACTTTAGTATTTGAAAGAACATCCTCGGAATCTCCCCTTCAGGCCCGTTCCCACATACATTTACAGTTGGATTCCCCACCCCGGTCACAACAGGTGATGGTTGTCGCACAGCAGGGCATTCCGCCGATTCACGGAATGCATGGGGTTGATCGGATCTCATAGGGTGGGGGCTTTGATCGGCTCGAGGGTCTTTTGATGGGGAGGGGAAGCTTCCTACTGTACGGGGTAATAAACAGTATCCGCAAGGCCAGGTGGCGGCCTGGGAACAAGGAAGACAAACGGGGATACAGGAAAAGGGGGTTTGTATCAAAAGGATCTGAGGCCATGAAAGGAATGAGGGGAGGTGTCGCGCTGGGAACAGGATGGGATTCTGTGGTGAAGCTGCGCTGAAGTGGGGTTTATGACCCAGGGCATGAGAGAGCGGGGGTTGTCAGTGTGCGGGGGGATGCTTGCGAGGTTAAGAGAGAGAGAGACGCGCTGGCTATCAGCGAGGGGCAGGGAGGCCATGGTGCTCAAAATGGCTGCCGCTTACGCGCACGAATGGGCTCAAAAAGGGGGCAAGATGGCGCAGATAATGTTCACCAAGCTTGTACTAATTTTTCACAGTCCTCCCTTTAACATTTCCAAGACATCTTGCTGGCCTATTTCCTATCTATACCTATTGCAGCGGTCATAAGTAAGGGAGAGGGGACTTAGGCAAAGGAACTGTGCATATACATCATATTATAAACATCACATTGAAAAATCTCATCATCTAGTAAACGGGTTCATTGTTAAGTTGGTTGTAGGAAAAATCATCGTAATGCAATATCAGACTAGAATTACGTAGTGAGGGCGTTGGGTACAGATCATAGGTACTTATAGTCATTCGAAATAGGAGCTGGTAAGTTATCATATAAGTAAGTCCTCTTTTTTTTTTTTTACTCGGCGGGAGCATAGTCAGTCCAATGATGATTGGGAGAGAAATGAGATATAATAAAAATAAAAATCAGAGTTCTCAGTGTCTATGCCGTCTTCTGTTGGCACTGTTGAGCACCTGGATTACCTATCAACAGAAATGTTCATGTGGATTGAGTCTTTGGAGGTCTGCGGGCAGGGGTACATTTTGTTTTGTTTCGCCAGACCCCATAGGAGAAATGCGCTACGGTTTTGGAGCAGGTGCACTTTCTTTTGTAACGCAGAGCATAGATTTGCAATAAAAAAATGCGATTGTTCCTGAATTGTGAGATCTGTTTGTTTCTTGAATCTGTGTGGTGAGCATTTCCAGTCGCTTCCATCATCTTCAAGGCGTTCAGCAGCGGGTAGAACCGCATACTTCGTTCATCTTTTCTTTAGAGGCGACCCTTGGTGGAGTTCTAGGTCACCGTTCTAAGATTAACATAGTTCGTGGTCTACTTAGTCGGAGCTCCCTCCCTTCTGACGCAGGGAGTACTCTTCTCTGGGTAGCTCAGTAGGATTTGGGGGAACTTGGGAGTTCCGGTGGAAAGGTGCGGGTGTGAACGGTCCTTATGGTAGGTCGGAGGAGGGGGGGATGGAGCAAGGCCAGGTCGGGAACAGATCAGGGGGACGGAGAGTTTGCGACAGGCGGGTCCGTAACCATGTTCAGAGAGCGGGGACTTTTTGGCACACGTTGATCATAGAGCAGGGGCTTCAGGTCAGCCCTTTCCTTAGCTTTGTCTGAAACAGTGCCCCGTCCTGCGTCTCCTTACTGCTGTGGTCTCGCCTCGGCCTCCGTCGCTGATGTTCCACAATCCGCAGTCAGGCCGCGTGCTCCCACATCCGGTCTCTTTCTCCTCCGACAGTGATACCCTTAAATGAGTTTTGAAAAGACAGTCTTTAGAGATATTGCAGAAGAAGGTAATTACATAAATCTATTTCTCTCCCAATACCAAGCAACTGGGGTAAGCACTCGCTACATTGGAGATTCTTGCGGTTAACGTATAAACAATTGATGATGGGTTTGCTGGATTCCTTACAACTTCCTTTTGCTGGCTAATTCTTTGGCGCTTTGATGGTTATTACGTTCATTTGTAATAGGTACGAGGTCTGGTACTCATTTATTGCATACGTCTATTATAGTAGATGTCAGTTCTTCCGGTAGAGACCCATTTCCCTAGTACGAGTCTTGCAAGGCTAGGCTGGCCTTCAGGGCCTTGTATTTTACAAAAAGTGCAACGTGCTATTCACCACAGTCTGATGTGCATCCTTCTGAGGGGTGAACATAGGCTAAACAAGTCTGCATTACATAAAAACATCTTATTTACAACAAGGCTTACTGCAACAAGTTCTTTCGATTTTCGATCTAATTTTCAACTTTGCACACATCTTTCTAACTTTCTATATAAATCCTCGCAACCTGGTTACTACAAAAACTCGGGGGGTGGTTTGCGGTAATTATTGAACTTATCCTCGGGGAAGGAGGGATCTTATGGAAAACAATTAGGGACACAGTGAAATTAGAGCAGGGGGCGTTTTTCAGGCTCTCGTTCAGGGCAGCTGACACCAAACTGGGGGCATTTTGGGATGACGGAGGTGTCTCGATCATTTCTTACTGTTCGGGGTGTAGAGGCAATTTGGAATGGGGATGGTCGCATTACCACAGACATATTTTATCATAGAAGCCACTGACAAATGGTTCCCTGGCTGTGGGTCAAATTTAGGGAACCTCAGTCGTCTTACCTGTCCCTTTCCTTTTGGCCAATTTAAATTTCATCCATATTTAGCAGAAAAGGAGAGGTAGTAACGTGGTACCGATACAATTTTACTTTGGACAAATTTGTGCAAATACTTATGGTATTTGGGGCCAATCAGGAGGTGCACCAGGTTCGTCAATTAGGTGCCAGTCGCTAGGAAGAGGGAAAGTGTGGAGGGGTGAAAGAGTGAGAGAGAGAGAGAGAAAGAGAGAGAGAGAGAGAGAGAGAGAGAGAGAGAGACAATAGGCCAAACAGTACACATGGGACATGGAGAATGACCGTGTATTGTTTGGGCTATTCAGTGCGTTACCCAACGTTAGACGTTTCAGGTCTATGTTAGGATGTAGAGAGCATGCAGTTTTGGGACAGAAGAGCATTAGATCTGGTACAAAAAGGTCGTGCATTGGGTAGGGCGTCCTTTTTGTGTCGTCTTGCAGCGGTAGTCCGTTTTCATGCATCGGGCGTGACGTGGCTCCAGATCCCTTACGGTACCCTAATCGGGACCCCAATGTAATCTGCAGAGGGAAAAAGGAGGGAAAAAGGGGGAGGTGGGGGAACAACATTCGAACACATCAAATGTACGGGCACGAAAGTCCTTTACTTACTGCATACTCGTACTTATCTCTTCGGGATATAATCCTTAGGGTCTTTGTCTCTGCAGTCAAGGGGGGCGGGCAATGTGATAGGTGGTTCATGGGGGGGTTCGAGGATGGCATGAAGGATCGTGTGTAGGGGGACGCTAAAAAAGGAATCAGAGGTGCCTAGCGTGAGGTACCCGGTTTTGTAGATGTATCCGGCCATCGGGATCCTTAAATCATTCCCAAAGCTGTGAGGTCCTAAGGCATATCAGTTCTTCATTCAACCCGGTACCTCAGTACCTTCGACCACCATATCTTTATAACATTTCATCAATCACGCCGCTTTACTTTACCCATTCTCAGACGTCGAGGTCCTTCTTCATATGTCAGTCCCTGAGCTTAGTCGCATATTTTGGAGGCAACGTATCATACCTGGGATCCGATCATCAATCCGGGGCCGGACAATCATTTCTCGGATAACCTTAAAAAAAGAGCAGAACGGTTGCGCGCAGAAAAACCCTCCCACCGATACCCACATTTACAAAAGTATGCGATGCCTATTCATAGTTTTTAAGACCTTTATTTGTATAATCATTCAGTACGTAAAATGTGAGAGCACAATCATAATTTGGCCTGATATGTCGTCGATGGAGGCACATACAGTAGGGGGTTATTTTATAACACAAGAACATGTAAAAAGGCCTAATTTATTATTTGCAAGTAACTAAAAATATTTCATTGCGTGACGAGGGAATCAGGGGCAATTTAGTTCATAAATGGAAACACAGTCAAGCTCATAGGAATCGTATTTCCTAGATGTAAACCGTGGGTGTGCATCATAGGCGACGTTATGTACCAGTTACAATAAATATCAAAAATAAATCGTTCATTGAAATCAACATTTTTACGGAACCCCTCTCAAACGTTCGCCAAGTGAACCCTCCTCCCTTTCCCCTCGAGTGCACAATGGTTCGTATATATATCTTAGTACATCAAGTTTCATTAGTTAAGGAACACCACGAGGCGTCCGTTAGTTTCCATTGATACCGGCGCCATTTTGGGCGAGGCCGGTTTAGTCCGGAAGTAGTACCAGAGGAAAAATATCCTCGACGATTGGCGGTTGGACCAGGGTCCCTTTCGGCAGTTCAAAAGAAAACTGTGCTAACAGAGGGGCTGGTGGTGTGGACCGTCAATCAAGAGAGGGAGGGGGTAGAGTCTTTCTTACCGGGTCACGTTGATGCTCAGCCGGAACTTACTCGAGTTCGTTAGCCCATAATGTTCCTGGGTGGTTCAGACGGAAGCTGATGCAGACACGAGAGCACCGCCATCTTGTTGCTGTGCCGTGGTTATTTCATTAGTGATCAATGCAGCTGTTCCCCTCCGGAAGCCTGAAGGGGCTGAGGGCTCTTGGGACTTTGGTAGAATCTTCAAAGTCGAGGGGATGTTTGTCGATGGTGGGGGCTTGCGCCCAGGTGGGCAAGTGCCCGAGTTGCAATTTCGGACAAAGTTACTCCAGCGGCCTAGATCCGCCTTTCGAGGGCCCAGACGCCATTTTGAGACCCTGTGGCAGCCACCTTTGTCGTATCCATCGGGAGTGGAAGAAATTTCTTGTGATGGCGAAGGACAGAGCATCATGCTGCTGGAGCAGGACATTTTGGTTCGGGGCGCCAGGGTGCAGCAGTGGAGCTTTCGTCTGGGGAGGTGAGAGAGGCTCGTCCGTGCCGCCTTCCTCTCCCGGCGCATCCTACGCCGCCCCTTTGAATCAGGGGCGCACATGATGACCACCCTACACCCCTGATTCCGACTCTTGGGGGACCACTGTACATCCGGTGCTCCGCAATATGCCCGTCGGACATTGTGTGTCCTGTGCTATGGAAGTATACCAGACGGGCATTGCATGTCCTGTTCTGCGGAAATATACCAGGCCGTCGCCCGGCTGGAGGACATCGGCGCCGGACCAGGGCAGGGAAGCCTCCTATCTGTGGAGGTGGAAGAGGCTCGTCCGCGTCGCCTCTTCCTCCCTGCCCACCCTGCATCCGTTCGCTGGAGGAATTCGTGATGGCCGGACCAGGAGATACGAGGGAGGGGGGTCATTTGCAGCCGCCCCCTCCCTACTCGCGGCCCGGGGGACGCCATCCCTGGAAGGGCAGTATGGGAAGACCATTTCATTGCCTGCTTGGTGGAGCCTCCAGGACCTTCTCGCCAGCAATCTCCTTTTTGGCCCATGGTTGCTGGCAGGCCCCGCCCCACACGTGCTATGTGTTTCGGATGGGCGGGACCATCGAACTGTTACATTTCGAGGACTTCCGGAGTGAGCATAACATGTTTTGTATTTTTCCTATTAGTCAAGTTTGCTTTTTAGAGAGTTCTACTAGTTATTCTATTTACTGTTGGTTGTGTGTTTTTCTTTACCGTAATTAAATCCTAAGTTATATAATAGACGCTTGGCTTCCTTGAGTCCTTTCTCTAATGGGGGTTGTTTACACTGATCTGCAATTGTGTTTGGTTTTCAGAGTGGGGGAGCAACAGAGAGCAATCAGTCCCAAAACTCTAACATGTCGTTAAAATTGGTCTGACGAAATCTGTGCCATCGAGCATAATCAAACGGGGTGGTTCTATCTGTCCTGTCCGCACTAGTCTGATTGGTTTTTATTTCGCGCCTTTTCCCTTTCTGTCGGTCTGTCCTTTCTGTCGACCCTCCGTTCTTACCTATGCTCTGCAAAGTCGGGCATTGGGCTTTCCAGTGCCCGAGGCATTTACAGAAAGCACATTGGTTCTGTTTTAAATCTATTCGTCCTGTGCGCAGTGTCGGGGGATTACCTTCGGGTCGTTGTGTTCCGGGGTTGACTTGTCGGCACACCCCTTTACACCGTTCTCCTTTCATATCTACTCCTCGGGACTGCGCCATCGCTGGCCCTTCACCTTTCCTAAATTCGTCGTCTTCCCTTCGTCGTGTGGCTTCTTTGCGCCACATACCGAGACTATCGAGCATAATAGGTGTTGTTTCATTCCTACGAAGGGCTATTTCTACCGTTTCTATTTTGTCAAGATCAAAGGATCCTCTCAGTGGCCACTGACTTTCTCGATCCTTTTTCGTATATTTATGCCACAGCTCACTATAGGCTATAGCGATCAATCCATGCTTCATGAACATGTCCTTATTAGGGGTGCCTTCCAGCGGAGCCGGATGGTTCATCTCTAATAAGCGGTCCGGGTTAAACAGGCTACTAACCAGTGGGGAGAAGACAGGCATGACGGATCACAATGGGATAATAGTCAGCACTACCTATCTTATCACTGCGTGCAAAGACTAGACAGAATATTTCTATTCTACGTTGTTTGCACGTAGTGAATACCTCATGAACCAAATTCTGAGCAATCAATGTTAGGTCAAAAATAAAAAATCAATATGGTCAATGGGGAGAATAAGTAAGCTCGCTAAGGTTCGCGTCACCTACCCTTTCACTATCTGTAAAGAGGGGACCTATTTTTCCCTGTTTGCAGACAGAGAATCTCCAGAAAACAATCTATAACAGTTAATCAATGGGGGGGGGAAGGGGCAATTGTTCAGTAGGGGAGAAAAATAGGTCCGACGGGTGCGTACCTATCCTTCGCTGTTTATAAAGGGAGAGCCTGTTGTTTCTCCGTTTGTAGACAGTGAATCTCCAATAAATTAACAAAAAGTAATACTAGTATTTTCTCAACAATTATCAATCGCTTTCAATTATCTATCACTTTCGCAATTCGTCGTGTTTACACGACCTTACCCGGACCGCATGGACAGTTTCTTGTCTTCCGAATCCAGCGCCCGATCGTCCTCTTCTCTCCGTACTTCTCGTGGCACTCCTGATGGTTCCCAGTCAGGACCGCAGATCACTCGAGAGAGGTCTGTTCGGAACCAGTGAAGTTCGGATGATCGGCTGTCAGACGAGGGTCTATCGGACAGGGTACCTTCCGATCGTTGCAGTCGTTCACTCTGTCGTCAGGACCTCTCCCACTGGATCCACGAGTCGCTGATGGGCCCCACGTTTGGGACGCCAATTGTAAAAAAGGGGTTCCAAAGACAACCAGTAACCAAAGACCCTTTTTATGTTGCCCGGCGGTATCGCCTCTATGACCCACCAATGTTAACCAATGAAGAAGCAGGCGCTGGAGACTGGAAGGCAGGAAACGAGGATTTTATTCTCTCCGGAGGAGAACACATCAATTCAGACAGCAAGTATCGTCACGAGGTGCTCTAACCACATCTCTGAGGCCTGGCCTCTTATACTAGGGTTTTATGACCTTTATTGCACATAACACATTCTCGCAACACTTTAGTATTTGAAAGAACATCCTCGGAATCTCCCCTTCAGGCCCGTTCCCACATACATTTACAGTTGGATTCCCCACCCCGGTCACAACAGGTGATGGTTGTCGCACAGCAGGGCATTCCGCCGATTCACGGAATGCATGGGGTTGATCGGATCTCATAGGGTGGGGGCTTTGATCGGCTCGAGGGTCTTTTGATGGGGAGGGGAAGCTTCCTACTGTACGGGGTAATAAACAGTATCCGCAAGGCCAGGTGGCGGCCTGGGAACAAGGAAGACAAACGGGGATACAGGAAAAGGGGGTTTGTATCAAAAGGATCTGAGGCCATGAAAGGAATGAGGGGAGGTGTCGCGCTGGGAACAGGATGGGATTCTGTGGTGAAGCTGCGCTGAAGTGGGGTTTATGACCCAGGGCATGAGAGAGAGGGGGTTGTCACTGTGCGGGGGGATGCTTGCGAGGTTAAGAGAGAGAGAGACGCGCTGGCTATCAGCGAGGGGCAGGGAGGCCATGGTGCTCAAAATGGCTGCCGCTTACGCGCACGAATGGGCTCGAAAAGGGGGCAAGATGGCGCAGATAATGTTCACCAAGCTTGTACTAATTTTTCACAAAGT